>NC_056732.1:1835299685-1835352746 GCF_019279795.1 Protopterus annectens | reverse complement strand
TAAAGAGCACATTTTTATTTAAAAGTATTGCAAGCAGCCAACCCATTAGACCAACATGCTTTTACTTCAGTTTTATATACTTGGGAAGCTCGTTCTGAACTGCAAAAGGAAGATAATTCACCATTGTTTCGAAAAATCCACTACCATCTGACCTTCTGCATTCCTTTGTTTAACACCATACCTACCCATCACTTTGTCATCCACTCTGTTCCCTTCACCAACATGCCCATTGAAATCTGCTCCAGTCACTACTCTCTCACCCTTGGGTACAGTCATCACCACTTCATCCAACTCACTCCAAAATTTTTCTTTCTCATCCATCGCACGCCCAACTTGTGGAGCATATGCACTAACAACATTCATCATTACACCATCAATTTCCAGCTTCATAAACATCACACTATCCGACACTCTTTTCAACTCCAAAACACTCTTAGCATACTGTTCCTTCAGGACAACTCCTAAGCCATTTCTCCCCCCATCCACACCATGATAAAACAATTTGAACCCACCTCCGATACACCTAGCCTTACTCCCCTTCCATCTGGTCTCTTGCACACACAATATACCAACCTTCCTTCTGTCCATCATATAAAATGCATACTAACATAAATCCTGTTATTCTAGCAATGTTCTAAGTTCATGAGAGCAATATTTATAATTTGTTCCTATTTATGTTGGGCTTTGTCCATATTTCTTGCAGAGGTTGAGGTGTGTGAGAGAAAGTGAAATTCCCAATTTAGAGTTAGCAGGTGGAATTTATTTTCAAGTGTATTTTCAAGGAATTGTGAGCTTCAAGGGAAGAGAAGTTTACTGCTGCTCATGCTAAGTCTGTTTAAAATGTGCAACTGTTTTGTTTAGCAAATGGTATCATTATTGTGGTATAGAATTTTAAAGCAGTGTTAGTAGTACAGCAGGTAGCATACTTGCGTCTTGATGCAGATGGGCTATAGGTTCTACTCCCACAGCATGTAGATTTGTATTTTAAGGGGGTGGAGTGCTGCAGTCCTGGCTATGTCCTCCTTTGGATGAGATGCCTAATAACTATGAACTTGTTTATCAGCTTACCACCCATTCTGTATTGCAACTATACCAACTTACCATTTTTAATGTAACATAGGCAATGTATTCTTCAAGGGCAGCAGGCACTGAATTTGTTGATGAAATGCTGAAGTATAAAGTTGTTTGCTAGCAACAACCTCTTCATTAGTTTCAGATCGCTTTAATGTGGAATTATTCAGATGACTTTTACTTCTGCAGAGATTGTGCATACTGACTGACATTGATGGATTGTAATGACAAACGTTTAAGTGGCCTTTTATGGTTGAAATGTTTTGAATTGGGCAGTTTGTCATTATTGGCTCATATGTTTTGTTTCATTGCTTGCTGGAAAAACATTCAAAACTATAAATTTAAAACACAGTCTAACACATGGTGCTATATTATAGAAGGGATATAATTAAATTATTTTATATTATAATTAATACAATCTGTATATAATTGTGCATAATCATATGTATAAATATGTGCACTTCTTATGCATGGCTACTCTTGCTTATCACAGTAACAGGAAGGATACTGTAATGGCTGCGTCAAGAAAAAAGGTCTAAAGCTTTTAGTTAAGCATATAATGAAGTTGTTCACATCAGTGATAATGCAGACCCAGTTTCATATAACTAAGGGTCAACCACACAAAATCAGAAAACACCCAGAATTTCCCTTGCCCACTCAGTAAAACTAATCTTGAAAAAATAATTAATAATGTGCATATATTAGGGCTATTGGAATTATCTATAAAAAGATGAAGTGATGATTTGCAACTATATCAATGTTGGGATTATGAAGAAATGCTTGATTAAGCATTAATTAAAAGATATACATAATTTAGTGAATGCACATAGTTTCAGTTAAATACAGCTATAATGTGTCGTGCATTCAGAGCACAGAATTCCAGCTTTTATTTAAACAGCAACTTGTGTTACTGAGAGCTAATCTTGGAAGCCAAAGAACACTAGTGTTATAAACTAATCTGTTTAAATCTTTATAATCTGAACAGGCTCATGGGACTCAGTTTAGTGTCCTACATGAAAAATACTGAGCTAATGAACACTATTCCCCAGTAGTTGTTTCTAAGTCACTTACAATAAATAAATAAATAAAACAAAGGGAAGTATTCTGAAGTAAAACAAATACCTTGTCTTTATGGTAGGTAAGTAAAACTCTTGTTAGTACCCAAGTAAATAAAATGATCATTAGCAATGAATGGGAAATTATTCCAGTATAGAGAACTGAACAGCCAAGCCTTCTTGATCAGAATTCAAAAGGGCTGCCAGCTAAAAGTTCCCTTGAGTTAGTTGCAATGTACATGGGGGTATCTAAAACAACTTATCACGGATTCCTAATTAAATCCAGATATCTGTAATCATTGTAGAAGTAAAGCATAAAACAGTATGCACACTAAGAATTTTGACAGTGTTTATGGCAACTGGGGAGAAATAGCCAAGTAATGGGACCCTGTAATGGCTGCGTGGGGGAGGGGGCTGCATGAGTGGAGGGGGTGGGGCTATGTGGGTGGAGGGGTTGGGACTTTGTGGGTGGGGCTCTGGGTTTGCACCCCCCTGCAAAAAATCCTGTGGGCTCCCTTGCTTAAGTCATATGACAATTTCCTGTAGTATATAAAAAGCAATACATTCTTTAAATAACAATCAAATAACAATCAAAAGTACATTTATATATATATATTTAAGATGTCCCTTTTTTAAAAATGATGTTGGCCTGAGGAAGCCCAGAAGGGTGAAAGCACTTGCCATTAAAGCTTTATGTTGGAGCCTACGCTGATTCCTGTTTGACTCATCTCTCTACTCATATTGAAGTTTACGTTGTTTTATGTGGAATACTTTTTTCAGCCTTGGTTTGTTCCTGATCTCCATTTATTTTTTCATTACTTATTTTTGGTGTTACAGGAACGTTAACACCTGGATAGCCAGCTTTGTAGTTTTATTTTATTTTTTTTTAGCCAATCTCGGCTGTTTAAGCATAGGGCAGTGGCATGTAAACGGGATCGGGAGGAAAATAAGAAAATAAACCTAAAATAATCATTCAAACTCAAATCACTATTCTGCCATTAAAGTCAATGGCAGACAGAAGACAACATGGCCAGTGAATAGTGGTTGCTAAGGGGGTAGACTCAGTGTGAGACATGTAACTATGCATTAGCAGGCAATCCTATGCAAATGAGGGGAATGATAGTGAATCCCAGATTTCCCCTCCATGCTAGTCTGCAAGCCTAGGAGTTAGCTGACATCATATGGGTGTGTGTCAGGCATACTGTAAGTGGACTGGAGCCCTGTGGCTCAGGTTTGCTCCTAGTTAGCACAGCTAGGCAAGGGTGTGTGTCTGAGGCTGCCTAGCACTCTTTACATTGCCTAAGCGGATGTGCATGCCACGCACTGGGTTTTAAAGAAAAAAAAAAGTAAACCAGGAAATAGCAGCTCTCTGCACATTTGAGCACGGTGTTTGCATGGTGTGTCCCCAGGCTTAAACAGGAAGGCAATGGGAAGGGAAAACAGCAGTAGGAAGGTAATAGCTGGCAGGTGAAATGTATCAGAATCAGCCATTTACACAGGCAGCAGACCAGCCCAGCCCAGAACACTACTATAAACTATGCAAACACCTTTCCCTCTGGTTTTTCCCATACTCTACACCACTGGTGTATACAAACAGGGAAGTTTTAACAAACAAAACAACAAAATGATAGGGGCTGCAATAGCTATCATACAACAACATGTGGAAGAGGCTGAGGGTGGTGAGGATGTGAATGCTTTCGACCAACCCACAGTGTGGAGACGGAGAAGACTGTACGGACCCAGGGTAACCTACCAAGGGCTACATGAGCTGGAAATAGTGGAGCACTATAGGGTGGAAAGGGACCTCCTACAGCAAATTGTTGAGCTGTGCCGGCCATGCCTGACACACAGAACTAACAGAGGGGAACCCATCCCAATGGATTCCAAGGTATGTGTAGGCCTAAGAATACTAGCTACAGGTACCTTCCAAAGGCCAACTGGGGATATGATGGGGATCTCACATGCATCAGCATCCAGGATACTTCACCAGTTCCTGGATGCCATGTCAGCATATGCCGGTGAGCACGTATATTTCCCCAACACCCGTGAGGTGTTGGCCAGCATTATGCAACTGTTCCACCAAACAGCAGAATACCCTAAGGTAGTGGGTGCTATAGACTGCATGCACATATACATCAAAGTACCACCCGATGAGCAGGGTAGCATCTACATCAACCGCAAGGGCTTCCCCTCCATCAACTGGACAGTCATGTGAGATGCCCAGGGCATAATAATGAATGTGTGTGCTGGCTGCCCTGGAAGCTATCACCACTGACACATCTGGCATCTGATGCAGCTGTACCACAGATTTGCCAGTGAGGACATCCCTCACAGTCACCTAGTGGGGGATGCTGGATACGCACTGGAGCTGTGGCTGATGACACCTATCAGAAATGCACAAACACCCAAACAAGAACTCCATAATGAGGCACACACACAGACTAGAATTATAATAGAGCATGTGTCTGTGTAGGGAGTGTACTATGTGCATCCAACATAAGCAGCCATGCAGCACCACCCTAAATACTGGGACACCCACAAGGTAAGTCACTCAACCTACCAATTGCCGAATGGAGTAGAATGTGTTGTTACCTGTATCTATGGTATGAATGTGAGAATGCAAGGGAATCGGATGGCTGAATGGTATTCCAGCAGATATAGCCAGTACTACACAGAGCAACAAAACCCACTGCAGGAAATGTGCTGGGCCACATGTGTGTCAATATGACTCACACATGCCAGTCAGGGAGGTTCACATAACCAACAACAGTCTCAGCCAGCAGAACAGGTGTAGGCAAACACAAACAAAGGCTGTGCTATGGCCTCTGAATGATGCCTATGGGTAATCCCCCCCAGCCTACACCGACAGACTACAGCAGGTCAGGCAGTGGGATGTTAGTTGTGAAGGGTAGGAAGTTAGAAACTAATATGTAGGCCAATCAAAGCTAAGACCTGTAGTACACTGATATGCCTCTTGTCAGCATGATAGGTTACAATACAGAATGAAATGGAGTACCTGACATACCAGTACAGTCATAGCAAATGTGTACAAGTGCCAGGTGTGCCCCCCCCCATCCTACGCAGAAATATAGTAACAGTCAGGTGTGCCCCCCACTCCTGTGTAGAAATGTAGTAACAGTCAGGTGTGCCCCCCCCCCAATCCTGTGAAGAAATGTAAAAATAGCCAAGTGTGCCCTCCCCAATTCTGTGTAGAAATGTAGAAACAGTCAGGTGTGTCTCTCCACAATCCTATGTAGAAATGTAGAAAAAGTCAGGTGTGACCCTTCCCCCTTTCCAGCGCAGAAATGTAGTAACAGTCAGGTGTGCCCCCTCCCACAATTCTGTGTAGGAAAGTAGAAACAGTCAGGTGTGCTCCCCCCAACCCTACTCAGAAATGTAGCAACAGTCAGGTGTGCTCCCCCAAACCTATTTCGAAATGTAGTAACGGTCTGGTGTGCCCCCCCAATCCAATGTACACAAGTTGTAACAGTCAGATGTGCCCCCACAACCCTATGTAGAAATGTAGTAACATGTATATGTAGGTATAATACTAGTGGAGCACAGATGCACAGAGGTGGCCAACGTAGCAGGATAGGTCATAGCATCTGCACAATATGCAGATATGTGTGTGTTAGGTTGGTGTATTTCATACTGTGTGAGAGTGGTCAGTATGTATACATGTTGAGGTAAGACCTGGTGGCCATTGCCCACTACTGCTGATGACAGGAACATGTCCTCTCAACTGCAGTGCCAAAGACAATACCCACCAGTATAACACATGCTAGCAGTAAGCCAATGTAAATGTATGGTGGTAATATGTGTCACCATCTGAAAGACTGACATGGCATGGCTGTTGGGCTAGATATACAAGCAGTACACAGGGGAAAGTACCCCAGACATACAGTATATATTGTGTCATTGTGAAATGGACACACCCTTGGAATAGTGCATACAGGTATGCATCACACTATCTGGTCCTGTAGTAGGGGATACTGGTGTTGTCTGCCCCAACACATGCAGATCACAAAGGAGGTAGGACTGATGTATTGGGAAACAGCTGATGTATCTGCACATGCCAGCATAACTCTAATGCCCAATGCATATCTGTGTGTCAGATGCAAGTAGCGTCCATAGCACACATGCATCGAGCTCACGCAAACACCACCCACAGGTACCTCTCTGGTCGTATCCCTGCTGTGGGGAATGGGTACAATATGACTCCACCTGTATATGGCAATAGAGAAAGAATGCAGAATGCAGTGCAGGTGTGTGGCAAGCCGTAGGTAGCACCCTGCCAGCATCCATACCACCTGATCAAGACTGACAGAAGGTATTAGCATGAACACCTAGCACACCTACCCAGTCACCCCAGAGGAATATATACTGTATGACGGTCTGAGACCGTAGGACTGACAGAATGCAATGACCTTCCACATCTGGCCCGCATCAACACCTAATGGCCCGCAGGCCTCTGCCAAGGGCCGTATCTCACATGTACTGCCAATGCATGTTATTTCATGGACACCCAAATAACAACACAACACACTCCACATAACCCATATGCAAGGCCATGTGGACAAACCATAGTAACATGTCCACCATGTCCCACTGCATGAACTCTGAAGCAACACCAACACACGGTTGGGATGGGGTGATAATCTTAGGGAAAGTATCAGAGAATGTATGCATAATGTGTGGAAGAGGATAGAATAACAGAGGGGGGTTGGGAGCATGGGCAGAATGGAATGTGCAAGGTTCAACACAAAGCTGTGTGCACACACTATCCCTGGCTGTGAACACATAAATGGGTGGCTACATACCTGCCTGTACACCACAATAGGGGTAATGTCCTGACTCATGGCCCCTGCCTCTGGGTAACCTGTGCAAATCTGTACAGCTGTAAGGTATTGCCATAGCAATATAAGGCCATACTGTTATGTCGATGGATGTACAGGTATGGGATCCTCTGCCAGCACTGTACCAATGTGCTGAACCAGATACACAGACCCAGCACCAAATGTCTGCAGCTCTCCCTCCAGAATGGTATAACTTACCATGAATATGTAAGCATCTGCCCACAATACCGCACACAGCTGCAGTCACACTTGTCCCCCAAGACATCATTGTGAGCAGGAATGTCCACCTGACAGTACATGAGGACAGAAAACATCACAATGTATAACAGTACACATGTCAGAATACCTCTGCTAAGAGCAGTACCATGTAGCTGAAGCAGCACAGACACAATCACCTACAGGGCACACTATCCCCTGCACACTTTGTCCCCATATTGCCAAATGATCGATGGATACCCTGCAGAAACTGTTTACTACCTGTAGGTGTACAACACAAAGGTCTGCACTGGAGTACAAACTACCTGGAATCGATCCACACATTCAATACAGAAGGGCATACTGGGCATGCTCACACACCTAGAGAAATGGAGGCAATGTCAGACAACAACATACTGAAAGGTCATACTGGGCATGCTCACACACTTAAACAAATGAAGCTCATGTCTGCAAACAACAGTGGACCATACATATCTGGCAGTTGCAGATGTTAGTGCAGACACTCCTCAGTATGCACCAGTCATGCTTTGCACACACTGTGGATAGGAATACAGACATATATCCAAGGACAACACACTATAATAAGCCAAAAGTAGATGTACATAGATGTATGGAAGAGTGTGTGTGTGTGTGTGTGTGAGTGTGTCTGTCTGTGTAGAGGGCAATGCTTTATATGCTAGTCACACTCAGTACAATTCAAATGCCCTACTTTGGCAAGGCTGCTGATGTCATTCACTGTGAAATACACTTTTCAGAAAGCAGTAGCCTAGTAATCTCCATGGCATGTCCTATAACTGCGTACTGCTGTAGTTTGATAAACTAGTTAGGTAGGAGTTCTAATCCCAGACATAGCAACTGTGTGTTTGTGTGTGTGTGTGTGTGTGTGTGTGTGTGTGTGTGTGTGTGTGTGTGTAGAGAGCAGTGCTTTTTAAGCTAGTCACACTCAGTACAATTCAAATTCCCTACTTTGGCAAGACTGCTGATGTCATTCACTGTGAAATACACCTTTTGGAAAGCAGTAGCCCAGTAATCAACATGGCGTGTCCTATAACTGCGTACTGCTGTAGTGTGATAAACTAGTTAGGTAGGAGTTCTAATCCCAGACATGGCAACTGTGTGTGTGTGTGTCTCTGTGTAGAGAGCAATGTTTTTTAGGCTAGTCACACTTAGTACAATTCAAATGCCCTACTTTGGCAAGGCTGCTGATGTCATTCACTGTGAAATACACCTTTCGGAAAGCTGTAGCCTAGTAATCTCTGTGGCATGTTCTATAATTGCATACTGTTGTAGTGTGATAAACTATATAGGTAGGAGTTCTAATGCCAGACATGGCAACTGTGTTTGTTTGTGTGTGTGTGTGTCTGTCTCTATCTGTGTAGAGAGCAATGCTTTTTAGGCTAGTCACACTCAGTACAATTCAAATGCCCTACTTTGGCAAGGCTGCTGATGTCATTCACTGTGAAATACACCTTTCAGAAAGCTGTAGCCCAGTAATCTCCATGGCGTGTCCTATAACTGTGTAGTGCTGTAGTGTGATAAACTACTTAGGTAGGAGTTCTAATCCCAGACATGACAACTGTGTGTGTGTGTCTCTGTCTGTGTAGAGAGCAATGCTTTTTATGCTACTCATGCTCACTACAAATCAAATGTTCTACTTTGGCAATCCTGCTGATGTCATTCACTGTGAAATACACCTTTGGGGAAGCAGTACTCCAGTAATCCCTGGTGTCCTCTAACAGTGTAATGTTGTAGTGTGATATAGAACTCTGGTAGGGGTTCTATTTCCACACATGGCAGTTGTGGATGTTTTTGTGTGTGTTTCTATGTCTGGGTAGGGAGCAATGCATTTTAGGCTAGTCACACTCACTACAATTCAAATGCCCTACTTTGGCAATCCTGCTGATTTCATTCACTGTGAAATACACCTTTGAGGAAGGATTACTCCAGTAATCTCCATGGCACGTCCTATAACTGCATAGTGCTGTAGTGTAATAAACTGGTTAGGTAGGAGTTCTAATCCCAGACCTGACAGGTGTGTGTGTGTGTGTGTGTGTGTGTGTGTGTGTGTGTGTGTGTGTGTGTGTGTGTGTGTGTGTGTCTCATTCGTATCCTGTGTGGAGGTGGTTGTGAGTGTGTAACAACTGGACTCAATGTGGAGTGGGTTTTGCAAATTTCTTATATGGTGGCTCTAGTATATATCACAGTGTCCACCATACAGGGATAACAGATAATAGGCAAGAGGCTGGGGTGCAAATCCATACCACTACATGTGACATCAAGGCCGAGTGAACAAAGTTAGCAACCCTTGTATTACCCAGAAAACACCCTCAACCCATGTCTCATACACACAGACACACACACACACCTGCCTAGGCAGCAGACACTATGCTGGTAGTACCCTGCATATTGCCCACTGATAGTAATCATGGTGTGATTGCAGTGGGCTATAGATGGCATGGCACCCTGTCCATCAGTCCAATATGCACATACATGGAGACAGTGCACCTTCTCTATGATCCCCACTAGACACCTGCAACATCTGTGGTGCCATCAAATGTGACCCACAAAGGACATACCATGCCTGAAATACATGACCTGTATGGACAGATGCCACTGACACCAAGGAATACCTGTATCATGCTATCAATGTAGGTGCAGGGTCAAGCTGCTGTCCATTAACAGTTCTTGCCACATGAGGCCAGGACTGGCACATCTGATGATAATCTGTGTACACAACATGGGCCAGACACCCCAGGTACAGTTACACATGTCACTGTACATGCATGTGGGAGGTGTGCACATCCTAGTCACCGTCCATGTCATGGATTAAGGAACACATACATGGCAAGCAATGCACAGCATTGGCCACATGCAATAGTTACCCAGGTGACTGGATGGTGAATACAATACCCACCTGTGTGGGCAAATCCAAACACTACACCCCTGAGCCACACTGCAGACCATTGTCATGTGACCTGATACCAAGGTATACCCATCTCCTAGCCTTGTACAGCTGTCTGGCACAGTCAACCACTACACACCAGTGAAGCAATGCACCCATGCATGTCAGTACTGGGACCCTGTGTCTGTGTGTGGGGTGTATGATGCCTATGACCACATTTACACTCACTTCAGCCCCCATTGGCATACTGAAGCATGCTGTCTGATGTCAGACACCTCCACATACCCTTTGCCTATATAACCTCTGTATGACCCCGTGGTGCATGTGATACCTGCACAGTACTGTGTTGTGGCAACCTTACTAAAGATGAGTTGTATTCCTGGCCCTGCCATGTGTGTCAATGTGTGTGTATCCCTGTGAGAGTGTGGCTGTGTTGATGCTGGCACCTGCTCATGCAGACATGTGTACTGCACCTACCATATAGCTACCATATCACTGTTGCAGATGTCACTCACCATCACATATATGTTTGGAGGGATTCTCAACATGTAACCTATGTGTCGCATCCAATAACTGCATAGACATGTGATAGCACTACATACTCGTCAGGGGTTTGATACCCTGTACCAGTAGGTATGTGACACAAACATGCTTAAGTTTTACTCTCCCACCCCTCTCTGACTTATCTTTGCCTCTGTCTGCCTTTCTCACTCCCTCTATGGTGGATGTGGAGACCTACACCTGCTTTGCTTAGGCAGCAGCATGTGTATTGTAAGTGATGCTCATGATCAGCTGATGGCGTCTGCAAGAATTACAGCCCTCCTCTAGCTGATTGCATGTGGAACAGCTGTGGTAACATTCCCATAGCCAATTGCATGGAAACACACTCCAATATCTAGGAACATCATGTTGGTGTTGGGCCTTTGCAGTCACTGTGAGCAGGAACTAGATCTGTTGTTTGGCAAACAGCATTACAGATAGACTGGGGATTTACCTCTAGCAACATACACTGTAGAAACAGGCCAACACACAGGAGGGTGATGTGCCTGACCTGACTACAGACTGTAAGTGCTGCTATACTGCAATTAGAGTAATGTTGGTTAAACAGGGTGTGTGTGGATATGGCTGTCCTACATGTTTTAATACCTGTCATGTCAGTGCTATGTTTATGAGGAACCCCCCATCTGGAGGGTCATCTGCAGACTGGGCAGAGTATGGTGCCTTTTGTTTCTTGTGTTACCCACAGAGTACCTATCTGTGAACTGCAGAAGGTATTGTGAGGATTGCAGTCTGTAGATGGTGACAGCCATGAGAGTTACTGACGTCATATCCCTCATAGGACATATGTTGCAACAAACCCTGTTACAACAGTAAATGTATGAGGTTATCACCGCAATGTTGGCCCTGTATTTGTGCCTCCAGCCACAACTCTGTCAGCCTTTGTACATATGCCATGCAGTAGGAGGTGCATATGTGCTGTACACCATATTTATTGACATCATATCTGATAACAAGCCAGTGAGATATCAGACTGCTACACATGTTATGTATAGTATGGGTTATATTTGAGGACATAACCTGGGCATTCTGTGGTTGTGTGTACAGTACTGAGGTCTGTGTACTTATGGTGATTGTCAACAGTGTGTGTATTGTTAATATGTACCTTGGCCTGTGTACAGACTGTGGTAGATGTCATTGTTCTTGGTCCTGTTCTATCTGATGTTACATGCTGCTCCACTGTATATTACCCTATTGGCTTACATGTTTGTAAGGCCAAACACACACATGTCCCATACCACAGGCAGGCATTGGACCACACTGTGTAGTGGACCAGTATATGTAGGATTAGTGTGTGAGTGACACATATGAGGATGGTGTTGAACAGATAGTCCATATACTGTAATATTATGCTAGCTTACCATATGTGGCTGTGTTCACATTGTTTGTGGTTATGCACTTTTACACAGGTGTCTGTTACTCTGTGCTGTGACATGCCTGTAGAGCCTGCTATATATGCAGGGACATGTGTATTCCCCCATAGGAAATGTAGGCCAGTGTTGAGCCAGTCTGCCTGTAGCCTGCACAGTGCTTTGCTACATGCCTAGCAGCTTAGTGTACTTACCCAGTCAGATGTTATGTCCAGATCCTTACCAGATGTACTGCTGCTGGGCCACCATAATAGTCATGTATGTCAGACAAAGCAATGGGATGCTGTACAGATGTATGTCAATAACTAGTGGGTGGTATGTGGCCATGGCACCTCTGTACCAGCAGTTATTATGTGTCAGGACAGACAGGGGTGTGTGAATGCATAACCTATGGGGGCAAATGTATACCAGTAGTTATGTGTTATACCCATCTACATGGCTGTTAACATCCACATTATCAGGCTTGGTCCACATGTCTTGCACTAAGGGGTTGTGTGTATAACTCTGGACTGTCCAGAGTGTGTCAGACTGTCCATATATATTGGCCATATCTCTGCTGTAGTCCACAGGAGCATTAGTGTGCTAGCAGTGGTACTGTACTATGATGTCCTTAGGATGTCTGTCAGTAGCCAATTGCGCACATGTTAAAACCAGATGTGACCTCCCACACACACCATGTCTGTGAAGACAATCCCTATTACATTAGCAATTGTCTACAAATATACAAGCAATACATACCTGACATCCCCTTGTACTACAAAGATGGGACTACTGGGGCTGAGGTAGGGCTCCACTCCATGTTCAAGACATATGGTGAACATATGAATGTATAAACGAGGAATGCCACCATCCAAAGGTTTCCACAAGAAGGTGAACATATATGTATATCTAATTATCCATATTTCTGTATAGATATATACACATATACATATTGACATACATAGATGGATATGTATATGTACACACACACACACACACACACATATATATATATATATATATATATATACACACACACATATAAACACTCAGATATATACATATACTGAGCAATATATGTCTACACATATACACATAGAGAAACATATGCACATATACGTATGAATATCTACATATATACTGACAGTAGTAGGTATATCAGAATAGATATGTATGCACATATAGTTATAGATATCTATGTATATACCAACATAACTAGGCATGACTGTGCAAACAGGATGTGCATACATATATAGCTATATATACATATATCTGTATATATATATATATATATATATATATATATATATATATATATATATATATATATATATGGATTCACTTCAGAAGCTCGAAACACTGAAATCTCGAATTTCAGTATCTCGAGCCCAAGAAGTTGAATCCACAAAACAGCGAAAACTAAAAACTGCGAAATTCAAAACCTCGAATACTGGAGGTCTTGAATTTTGCAGTTTTACTACATCCACACACACACACACACACACACACACACACACACACACACACACACACACCATCCACCACACAAACACACACAATCACTCTATTACATAAAAGCAGAGGGGGTAAGCTCCCCTGCACCCCCCCATGTGGGGTGCTGCGCCCCCACACCCCGACTTAAAAATTCTCACTCTGAGGTTGCACTACATACAAACACACATAAAACACCACCACACAAGCTACTTTCTTTTTGCACACACACACACACACACACACATCACAGCAACAAAACCAAAACACACTGACACACACCATAGCCCGTACCCAGACCCCTTAACACACACACACACACACACACACACACACACACACACACACACACACACACACACACACACACACACACACACACTTACTTGAATACATGACCATAGCGGAACTTTAGAAGAGCGAAATTCAAAACTTCTGGTATTCGAGGATTTGAATTTCGAGCTTCTAAACTTTCACTATTGTGTGGATTTGGCTTCTTAGGCTCGAAATACTGAAATTCAAGATTTCAGTATTTCGAGCTTCTGAAGGGAACCCATATATATATATATATATTTATATGTACATACGAAGAGATGTACACTTGGCCATATATATGTTGCACTATACAGATGTGTAAACAGACATATGTATGAGTATACATGTGTATGTACATGTAGACATATACAGACCTATTATATGTATATAACCATATTCCTGTCATGTGTAAACCCCATGGTTGTGTTTACCCTTCCAGATGTATCTCACCTTATGTATCTGCTATGTGTATGTTATGATAAAACAAAATATGTGATGCAACAGTCATATTAATAACAAGGACTACACAATTTAGGAAGTAAAGGCAATTGTTCAGTACTACTCAATATGTGTATTGACAGCTATATTGGCAAAACAACAGCTGTCTTCACAGTGGTCATGGCATAGTGGTTAAGTGTTGTGACTTTAGTTTACAGGGTCCTGGGCTCAAGACCTGAAAGGGCTGTTCATTTTGTTGCTGGGCAGAACATGGGCTGTCAGATACAGAGGTGTTAAGGCAGTTTTGAGCAGCTTTAAACACGTTTCCATGATATTGTGTGAAGTTAAGCGGTGCTAAGCTATGGGTAAACATATGGGCACTTACACATTGTAGACTTCACTTACCAGTGCGCAAATGTGCTTAGCTGTTATATTGCAGCAGTGTTGATACTTGCTAAGCATGGCTTAGCCCTGGTAACCGGTGGTTACCACACTTTCCTGTGCACTGCCACCAAATGCCAGCTGTCCCTCCGCTATGGCCACTGGTGATGGGGTATGTATAGGCACTGGAACTGTGTGCAGGGTTGGGGTGGCTTAAAGGGGGATGTCAAATGTTGGCACAGTGTAGGCCCCTAACAACCTCACCTGTGCCTCAACAGTACTATCATCATCTTTGGTGTCTGTATGGACACCAACATCAGATTGCATGTAGGAGGGACCCTGACCCACCTCACCACCTGTGGGGAAACAATAAACACACTTTAAAACCCTGTACAGTATTGCCTAACAGTACACACACACACACACACACACACACACACACACACACACACACACACACACACACACACACACACACACACACACATACACACACACACACACACCCACCTCTAATTCTGTCCATGGCTTTACAGACAGTCCCACGTAGATGTCCATGTGGTACCCAATCCTGCATCACACTTGTTAACAGACACACATTGATACCACTCATTAACATATCAGTCCTCTAAATGACTACACAAGCAGTCACAACACAAGACCTGTTACTACATTACCTGCCTAACCTATGTGTAGTGGTTTTACATGGCCTCACTGCTGTCATTTGTTATGAACCCTGTGTATGTCTGGACATCATGAGCATGGCCCCTATATGTTTGGGCTACTATGTTCTATCTATATTCATAGTTTCATAGTTTCATAGTTTAGTACTAGGCTATCTGCCCTGAGGCATTTGCAAGCCTAGCCCTAGAGATGTGGCTTTCGCCACCCCATGTAGTGGTACTAAGGTGTATAGAATAAATTTAGAATACTGTGCCTTTGTCTAGTAGTGACACATTGAAGACCCCCTTACTTATTAAAATTAGTTTACTGTGCCTCTGTTAAGTAGCGATACAGGGTGACCCGGTAAACCTATGATCTCCCATCCACTGTCAAGATTTCTCTTGAAGAGAGTCAGTGAGGGGCTCTGCCTAACATGGACTGGTATTTTGTTCCAGAGTATGGGAAGCCTCTGAGTTATGAATCTGTCTCTCCAGCATGTTCTATTCATGTTTGTACTGAGGTTTAAATCTTTGGCTCGCGTGGTTCTTATGGATTTTGATTTTTTGAGGTGGAGCATGTCCATCAATTCCTGGTTGGACATGGCCTTGTATGTCAGGCACAGATCACCTCTGAGCAGGCGGTATGCTACTGAATAGAGCTGGAGTTTCTTTAGCCTGGCAGCATATGACATATGTTGGAAACCCTTGATCCTCTTGGTGAGGTACTTCTGGGGTCTCTCCAGCTGTTGTAAGTGCCGGGTGAGGTACATACCAAATGCGGCATTATACTCAATCATGGGCCTGATAAGGGAGGAGTACAGGGGCACGATGACCTCCTTTGATCTGGATGTGAACCCCTTCATGATAAGGTGGGCAAGGTAGAAAGTCTTTCTAACCACTTTGGCAACGTGGGTGTCAAATGAGAGGTCACTATCAACTTGAGTTCCCAGGTCTCTGATTACTTTTTCGGTACTCAGTGGGTTACTGTCTATGTGATAATTTGTGGGTATTTTGTTTTTCCCAAAGTGGATGACTATACATTTCTTGGTATTCAGTTTAAGGTCGTGATTCCGGCACCAGTTGTCCGTTTCGGTGAGGCCTTTCTGTAGGATGTATGTGTCAGCTGGTGTATCGACTATGGCGCCTAATTTGCAGTCATCTGTGAACTTTGTCAGCCACAACCCTCCCATGTTTGCTTTCACATCTGAGAAGTAAATGCGAACAAGAGGTCCCAGGACAGAGCCCTGTGGGACACCACTTGTGACTGGCTTTGAGTCTGACATGGCTCCCACAATCTTGACTTTATGGGTTCTGTTCTTTAGCCAGTTTGCAACCCATCTTGTGACATATGGATTTACTTTAAGCTGTTTAGCTTTTCTATGATTCGAGTGGGGTATTGTGTCAAGGCTTTAGCCAAGTCCAGGTAGGCTGTATGGACTGCCTTGCCCTCATCAATGGCTCTAGTGACTGTTTGAAAAAGTCAACCAGGTTCAAAGGCAGGATCTGCCTTTACAAAGCCGAACTGGGTGGGATTAAGTGTCTGTAGGTCCCCAATGTCGTTGTTTATGAGTTCCATAATAATTCTTTCCATAGCTTTGCAAACCAGGCTGGTTAAGCTTATGGGGCGGTAGTTCCCAGGCTCTGTAGTGGAGCCTCCCTTGTGGAGTGGTACCACTGTTGCTGTACGCCAGTGTTCCGGTACATATCCTGTAGTAAGGCTAAGGTTAAATAACATTTTTATATGCAGGTTTAGCTCCTCTTGGAGTTCACGTATCACACAGCCAGGGATACCATCAGGTCCCATAGATGCTGTGTTTTTTGCTTTGTTGAGGGCGGTTCTCACCTGGACATCAGAGATGACAGGGAGGTTACATTCAGCTGGGATGAGTATTTCCTCTTTTGGAGGTGAGGGAGGGGAGAAATTTGCACTGAACCTGTCTGCCAGAATGTTGGCAATATCTGTGGGTTCGGTAAATTTTTTGTCGTTGTGTACTAACTCTGAGCATATCTGAGTGTTTCTGCCCAGGTTTCTAACATAACTGAAGAATGCCTTGTGGTTATCTTTAGTATCCTTGGCGATTTTTCTCTCAAAGTTGGCCTTGGATATTTTTATGAGAGAACGTAGCTTTCTACTAGTGCTGATCAGAGATGCCTTCCCTTTATGGGATTTTGCTCTGTCTTGCAGTAGCTTCTTTCTTTTGTTATACAATTTGTTTATGGCTGGAGTCCACCAGACAGGACGCTTTCCTTTGGTGGAGAGGGTCTTGGTTTTATTTGGGATTGCGATCCATGCATTCTTGGAGATGTCCGTAGAAAGAATTTGTGTAGGATTCAGCATTGTGGGATGTGGTTTCCATTGGCCCTGAGGGCTTAAATGATACCATCTCAGTCTTGAGAAGTGTAAAGTCGGCTTTTGAGAAGTTTCTCACTGTAGTCTTTTGTGCTGGGGGTGGAGGTGGTAAATGTATATCCAGGGTGATTAGTTTGTGGTCAGATCTCACCAGTGAGGGCAATACTTCTGGTGTGGAGCATTTTGTCCCCATGTTTGTGATGATCAGGTCTAGTATATTATCCCCCCTTGTGGGAGAGGTGACTAGCTGTTCCATTGCATTTGAGTTTATGAATTCCAGGAATCTTTGGGCTAGGGTGTTAGGGCTAGAATAGTGCACCCAGTCTATGTTAGGGTAGTTGAAGTCTCCCAATATGATGGTAGACATTCATATCTTCCAATGTCTTCAGGAAGGCTGAGTGGGGTTCTTGAGATTGGGAGGGTGGTCTGTAACAAGCAACCAGTTGTATAGCAGTTTTGCCTACGGTTAGCTGCACCTGGATGGTCTCCGATGCTTCATGAGTTGCCACTAACCTAGAGGTGTGGGTATCCTTGATGAATATGGACACTCCCCCTCCCTTTGTGGTTCGGCCCAGGTTTTGGGGCCGAAAAGCATGATACGAGGTAAAACCTGGTAGTGCTGGGGTGCTCTCAGGAGCCTTAAACCAGGTCTCAGTTACAGTGCAGACATTGATGTTCTCCATACTGAGGAGTGCTTCAAGAGCCTGCATCTTGAGATTTAGACTTCTGGCGTTGAGCAGCATTACCCTTAATTTTTTTCCATTTTTGTTTTCTAAGGAGGTGGGTTCATCTTTTGAGCCTTGCCTAAAAAAGGCACTATGGGGGTGGCAAGAGCCTTAGTTAATATCCGGAAGCCCAGTGGTGACAGGTGCAAGCCGTCCCTTGCAAAGCAGCATGGCTTGTCCAGCATGTCATCCCAAGCAGACAGACATTGGATCCCCCTAGAATGACACCAGTAATTGAGCCAGTTATTAAAGCTGATCATCTTGTCTTTGTATTGTGGCATCATTCTTGGTGAGGGCAGGATGCTGCTCAGGGTCAGGGTCATACCAGCCTGGGCTACATAATCAGAGAGCTCCTCAATGTCTCTTTTCATGTAGTCCAGGAGTGCGTCTCAGGTCATTCACGCCAGCATGGACAATGACGGAGTCATATTTGTACGTGCTTTTGAGTGACCTGAGTGCGTGTTATATGGCAGATCCTAGCCCGCAATAGGCAGCTTACCGTTACCCTCTCCTTGCTCAGCCTGGTAAGTGGGACGTCAGTGTGTCTGACTATAGAGTCACCTATCACTAGTGTATCAGGCATAGTGTTTGGCCTTAAGGGCTGTGATTTATTGACACACCAATTTATTGAAGTATGTGTTGCATGTGTTATGTTTTGAGGTGGTGGATGTTTGGGTGTCTGCTTTGGGAGCCTCTGTTGTTTTGGTAAGTTTTTTAATAGAGCCTCCGAGTATGTTTTTGTGTTATTATGTGTTTGATTTGCAGTTGGGGTAGATCTATGTGTGACTGGGTTTGTTGTATGTGTGGTTACCTTCTCCTCCTGTCTGGTCTTGCCAGTCCTGAGTTGAGAGAGTTCAGCCTCCAGTTTGGCTATATAGTTGCATCTCTCACATGTATTTGTGTTTGTTGGGAGGAGGAGAGGGTTGTCTGTGTACATGAGACAATTATAGCATTGTCTCAAGATTCCCAGATTAACCAGCTGAGCAGGAGAAGATGCTAGCAATCTACCACTCGACATGTTAGAATATTATAAGAGAGTGCTGTGCCTTTAAGGGAAGTGGTTGGGGTGGTAGGTGGATGTAGTGCTACTTGAGTTTGAGAGTGCTTGCTTAGAAGAGTAGCTTAGAGAACAAGTGCTATGCTTATAATATATGAGTAGACTGGTTATTCTAAAAGTAGAGCTTTCTAAGGGAAAATTTGAAGAGCAGACTTGGCAGACCATGAAAGTTTAACCCTGTTTAACCGCTAGCTATGCACAATGCATAAAGCAGCTAATGCGGATTGTAAACAGGGAACTTGAAAAGAGCTAGAAATGGTCCAAAACAACCAATTACTACAGCTCTTGTGCTGAGGTCACTTCCTTCAGGGACAGATAGGCTGCTCAAGGCTCCCCACTCCCACTGGTGAGCAAAGAAACTTTCTTCTTATCCAAGTAAGGTAATGGACAACACAGGAACTACACCACAGCCCAAAATACAGCAAAGCCTGTAAACTGGTCTAAACTAGTTGAGGAGAGGTGGGAAAACAAGGATTATTTTTTGTTGTTGTTTTTAGATAGAAAACACTCAGAAATACAGAAGGCAGCAATAAATCAGTTACACAGGCTAGCACACTTTAGTGGGCAGCCTCAATAGTTAAATTAAACAAACAAACACAGATTTTCGATTAATTTTCGACCAATTCCGATTAATATTATCATGCACTGGTGTGTCATGTGTATGTAATGCTCAGTACATGCCAGATATGCTGCTCATTCAGCCTATCATGTGACAACTGTAATATTTGGATACACTCCCTGTTGTTGACTTGTACTTCCCCAATGCATCTGTAGTGCCACGTATGTGGGTTGTAGATGACCTCTCTGCTGAATGCAATATTATGGGAGTACCTGGTGTCTACCTTCCCTCTCGATGCTTGTTCCATGCTACAGACCATATTATATTGTCAGCTGTCCTGTGATTACACACATGACAAGTATTCTTGGTGTGTAATGTGGCACTCCATGTACATGTACTGCATGATCCCAGAGGGAGGTAGTGCTGTATGAACACCCCACAGTCACACATGTGTATATATGACCAGTCACACACACACATGCACACAAGCATCCTACATGCATCAACCTCCCTCCACTTTACCAAACTGACCTACAGAATAACTACCCACCAGTATGCATACACACGCATACAGGTGAGGTTGTACAATGATAGTACACACAGTCCTCCTATTACCCCCTCTGTCAACATGCATAACATATGGTACCCAACAGCATGCAGTGCAGCTATAGTCAATCCATGCTGGCAACAGTATACCTGTGTGTGATGCATGTGCTGTGTCACTAGGTGAAGCCCCTTCCCCTGGATACCACTGCACCCATCAACATGGTATTTCTGTTCACCTGTTCTGCACCCTGCCATGTACTGTGCACCACACCTCAGAGGTGTACAGCCCATTGCTGAATGTGTACTACTGTGTCGGTTATGTCAGCTTTAATACTCACAGTCCCTATGTTTTCCAGCAACACATACCTGATATGATATGTGGACAGATGTCATTTGTGAATGCCTGATGTCTGATGCACAGCTCTCAACATCAGTGGACCATGTATGACCAATCCAATACTCTTACAATGACAACCATTAGAGCATACTGTGACTATGGGGTGTGTACACACATTTATTGCTGTTACGCACCCATCTATGTTCTGCCATGGGACCACATCACCGCATTTCTTAGCAGTACATGAGCCCGATATGTGACATATGTCCTGTACTTTCACACGCAGTGTCTACAGAATGTGCTAGGTGTGCAGATGCTGACCATGATGCATACACACCGTGTGGGCATATGTGTGCACACCCTTAACATGACGGCTTGTTGCATCTCTTGTGTGTACTACAGCAGTCACTACTCTTGGCAGAGGTATACCAGCGTGGGCCATCTGCATTTGCCAGTGTATGTTCAGTCTGCCCTACACATGTCCCCCTATCCTACATGATTGCAGGGTCTACTCATGTACACATCCCTTGGTGTTCACACACTGCTGTCACTATTGCTGTGGAGGTAGGGTTATGGCTGCCACAAGTCCTGAACCTGACTATGTGCAGATACAGCCATTCTTAGCATCCTTAGGATCCCTGCTGCAGTGCACTGGTGTGTCATGCTGACACCCCTCCTTCAGCCTTTTTGCAGATGCATGATGAGTAGGCCCTACACATGTGTCACTATGCAGTGTCCCATACACTGAACACCACATGTTACAGCCTAGTCCCAGCTGATAATGTGGACCACTGTAATGCCTTATGTCATAGTGTATCTCTGCAGCAGTTGCCATTGTCCTACAGGTATATACACTGGTGTTGCACTGTATATGGATGTTGTTCCAAACATGTCCCTACTGTAGGCCATGTGTCCCATCATTATGTTACTCCCTGTGGACACATTCAGCAATGATAGGATGTTAGTTATCATGCATGTGTCTGACATACCCTTCCAGTACCCCATCATGGTCACCCCTGTGATGCCATGCATTTCACAGCAACAATACATGCACATGTACAGCATGCATTCCGGGAAGGTGTGTTAGATGTGTGCATGGCATATACCATAGCCATTACATGCCCGGTGTATTGGCAAGCATCTACATAAACCATACTCACCAGCTACAAGCTGCTGCCTTGGTGGTATCCCAGAGGAACCTACATAAGAGGGTGAGAGATGCATAGTCAGTGGCCACAGCTGTGGCAGTGCTACAGGGTGGGTGCAGTATTACAATATCAACAGTACATTTCCACAATACTACCACATATGGGCATCTGTTTATCACTACTATGCAGCAACACAATATATCTATGACATGTCAGATTTGCATGATCTACCTGTACCGATGTGGATGTATACACAACAGTGGTCTACAGATGTTCCCTGTGGCCTTACTTGCACTCTCTTCGGCCGGTGTGTGGGTGGCACCCACCTCCACAAAGGTGTCTGGTAGTTGGTGTGTGTCCGGAAAGGCTAGTGCCATGAGGCTGGCCAGGAGCTCCTCCACATGTGTCAGGGGGGGGATGGATGGCATGGCCTCACCCTGTGGCAAGGTGATCCCCCCAACTGCAGCAGCACGCTGACGGGCATTGCAAAGCAGGTCAGAACAATGATGCTGGACCTGCTCATAACTGCGGTTGTGCAGTCTGACATCATTGACCCTGTGGACTAGGTCATTCCACAGGGCCATCCACTTCTGCTGCTCATGGGTTGCCCAGCCAAACAGGACAGAGTAGTGCTGGATTAAATAGGGTAGCACTACCTCATTTTCAGCAGCTGAATACAATGTGAGCCATGCATGTGACATCTTGCCTGGAAGACATAAAGATGGAAACAAGTCTGAGCAACTCATACAGCAAGGTTATCACATTTCTTAATACACATCTCTGTCACCCCCTACCATATCAGCAACAGCAAACTGTACACACAGGTCATTAGGTATGGCTACAACTTACCTACCAATGGGACAGATATTGTATTGTACCACACTTTGTGCTATGTGTTTGTAGCCATGTTCCCTATGTGGACACTATCATTGCTGGCCTTGGTGGTATCCCAGAGGACATGACATTGTCAAGGCCACTATCATTCCATATATGCCTGTGGTATGGCTGTTTTGTGATTGCTGCACATCTGACATTCTGTGTTATTGGGGATATCTATGCATGCTGTTGGACATGTTCCAGGATTGTGTAGACTATTACTACCAACATATGTTCTATAACAGTGACACAATAGCATGTATGTGTACTATTGCCCAGCAGAACCACCTCTCCAAACCCATCTGCCCATGTTACCCAGCCACATCACATATGTGTCCCACCCTGGGGCCTCCTCATGTACTGGTCCACAATGTCTTCAGGTGGAACCTACCCAGGGGATGTTGCCCCTCCCCGGGGGTACATACAGACATGTTCCTTTGAACTGAGGTCAGGTCCAGGGTCTGTTCCATTACGGGCTCCACATACAGATGTGGGATACATACATACATATAGATGTAGACATATATATCTATAGATGTATGCATATGTATGTATATATGTATATATATATATATATATATATATATATATATATATATATATTTTTTTTTTATATATAGATCTATATCTACATATATAGATATGTTATATCTATTTAGATATTAATACACACACACACACACACACACACACACACACACACACACACACACACACACACACACACACACACACACACACACATCTACATGTTTGAATACATTCCCTGTACTATTGAATGAATGGGCTAGATGATATGCTTGTGAAAACATCAGGGTTATGTATATCTGACATGGATTAGTGGTAAATCACTTTGGCTATGATGTGCAGGGTCCTGGGCCCGAGCCTTGCAGAGGCTGTTTATTTTGTTGCTAGGCAGAATAAGGGCCGTTGGATACAGAGTGATTAAGGCAGTTTTAAGCAGTTGTAAGAGGGTTTGCATGGAGGTAAGCACTGCTAACTTCTGGTTACAGTTTCTTATACTCAGTTAGCTTCTAAATTGCTTAACCTGTGTAGGCATTCCTTACCCCCGTGCAAACAGGCATAAACTCACTTACTGCTGCTTAAAAGTGCTTACTCCCATGCTAATTTCTTTAAAAGAAAAGAAAAAAGGGTTGATAGGAAAGTGGTGAAAAAGGGGCACAAAGAGAGAAAGACAGTAGGGAAAATAGTTATGGAAGGGTGAAGGGAAGGTCCATAGCTGCCTCTTTCTTCTACAGCAATAGTTGTGCATATACACTGAATTTGGACGTAGATTATGTCTCAGTTGCATGTGCTATTCAGGTTTTGTTGTCTGACTTTTCCCTGTTTTCAGTCTATGTGTCTCTCAGTTGTACTAAATGGCTTATGGGGATTACACCAGTCATATACAGGCATTCCTACACATTCTAGCTCAAGTTTAATGCCAAGAAATGTATAGTTATCTCCTCTGGAAAAAAACATGTACCCATGAATTACCACATAGGTGGCAGTACACTAAACATTGAAAGTGTGATGACAGACTTAGGGACACAGGTGGACAGTGGTCTCACATTTGATAACCACATTGCCACAACAGTCAGGAAATCCGTCTATGTGGCACACCTCATCACTAAGGGCTTTTCATCCAGGGAAAAAAGGAGGTCATTGTCCCACTGTAGTCATCCCTCATTAGACTCATTATAGAGTATAACGCCCCATTTGGTATGTACCTCACAAGACATTTGCAACAGCTGGAAAGATCGCAGAAATACCTCACTAAAAGAATCACAGGCCTAAAGCAGATGCCATATGCTGACCATCTAAAAAAACTCCAGCTATGGCATATTGTCTACTCAGAGGCGATCTCTGCTTAACATACAAGGCCATATCAAACCCTGAGCTGTTGGACATGCTCCACTTAAAGAAATTCCAATCCCTCAGAGCCACATGCTCCAGGGATCTAAACCATGTCATCACAATGAACAAAACATGCTGGAGGGATAGGCTCCTGACCCAGAGACTCCCCATACTATGGAATAGACTGCCCATACATGTCAAGCAGAGTGCCTCCTTGGCCCTCTTCAAAAGGAACCTTGAAAATTGGATGGGAGATAGGACATTCACCCCAGGGAATATGTCAGTCGCCCTGCTAGACAGGGGTCCAGGGAAGTAAATATTGTGGGAAGAAATATCCAGGGAATTGTTGTGGCTAGTCTTGTATAGGCCCTAGGGCCGGTAGCCTAGTACAAACCTACAAACCTATTTATAGTGCATAGCATGGGTAACAGTGCTTAATACAACAGTACTATTACTTGATTGCAAATCTACATTACCATATGATACCAGAATATACACATGCAGTCCAGCAGTTAGACCTTTATTTTTAGGCTATTATGTTTTTATTTACATACAATCTATATGAGACTCTTCCTGCCATATTCTCTGGTGTATGCAGTACTTGCCTTAAACAATACAGGTTTTATACAGGCAATTAATTAACCAATACTTTTAGATTTATTTCCTATGAGAGTACATGCAAGAGTATTACTGACCTGCCTTGTGTCACAACCTCTCCATGTGACTTCCATGGGCCTCCTGGTCCGTGGCCCACTCACTTGCAGCTGTGGAGGACATAAGAGGAATATTTAGCCATACCTATCCATGATATACATGAGCTGGCAATTATAACAAACATAGTGGAGTCAGGAGCAGCCTTAGGTCAACTGATGCCCTAGGCAAAAGGGCTCCATGGCACCCCCTACCACACCATCTGGAGCCCCCATCCTGGTCTTTCTACACCAAATAAATACTGGAAAAGTGCCCATGCTACAGTGGCACCCTAGGAGGCCGCCTAGTTTGCCTATGCCTAAGGCCAGCTATGAGTGGAGTGATACATACACACAGCTGGGACAGCCCCAGCCGCTCTAGCCTCTTGGATCCACTGCTCCAAGAGGTCCCCCTTATGCCACTTTAGGTCAGCATAGTGATGCCTGACCTACTCACCAGTTCGCTGTCTGCCAGTGGCACTGGTGAGGTCATGGGTGAGATGGTCCCCGGCTTCTGCCTTATATTGGGAACCCTGGTATTGGCCCTGCAGCAGTCTCTGCTCATGGTCTTTGATAAGGAGTCCTGCCATGATTCTGGACTCCTGGATGCACCAGCACTGCACCCAGAAGTGCACACCTTCTCCCCTTACTGCCATTGTGCCTGCAAGGGGAAGCTACAACCAGTTATGAGATGTATTCCCGCCTGTTGGGTTTAAGTAGGGCTGATTTACCACACTTTTCTGTGATTGGCCGGTTTTGAAAAGGCTAGGCTATGGGCAAACCTGCTTACCTAAGGTTGGCATTGTTTAAATGGGGTATACCACTGGGCACATTTACTTAGCTGGCCTACACATTACTTACACCTCTTAAGCTGGCCTGTGCGATGCTTAGCATTGCTTACATTAGACATTGCATTATATTTTCCTTTTGGCATTGATTTATTATTCATTAAATCTTATTTATATGCCTGGTATCCATGATTCATGTGTACATACACTGTATTGTGTCCTTGTGTTTTATTGGGGACTTCAACACTCTTATTACAATTACACCTCACTTCTGGGCTTACTGCTGTACTCCAGTTCACATATTTATATTATGTAGTGGGTTATGGAACATATGACTGTATACTGATTCTTTTCACAGGTTCTGTTTGATTTTACTATAGTGAGGACTTATTTGCTGATACCTCATTCATCTGTACTGCTGTGATGGCTTGGTGGTTAACTACTGTGACTATAGTGTATAGGGTCCTGGGTTCAAGACCTGCAAGGCTGTTTATTTTGTTGCAGGGCAGAACAAGGGCCATTGGATACAGAGTGATTAAGGCACTTTTGAGCAGTTGTAAGTGGGTTTGTGCAAGGGTAAGCAATGCTAACCTCCAGTTAAATATGCTTACAGAGAGTTAGCTTCAATATTGCTTAACCTGTGTGTGCATTGCTTACCTCCATGCAAACAGGCTTAAACTCTCTTACTAGTGCTTAAATATGCTTACTACTGCTTATTGGTGCTTACACTTGCTTACTCCCACTTACAATTGAACTGATTTAGACAGTAATATCTAATGGTTCTTGGGAAGGTGGGGGATTTGGAAGCTGTATGGAGTTGTCATTCATTACACATTTTACCTTCCATTTGTATCCATGATTCCTGTATACATATACTATATGGGGCACATGTGCTTATCTGGGGACTTTGCAACATTATGACACAGACACCACACATGTGCATTTAATGCAGTACTCCCTTTCACAAATATATGTTATTTAGAGGGTTATGCAACAAAAATATTGGTCATAACGTGATTTGCCATGGAAAATGGAATGTGCTGCAATGGGACTCGAACCGGGAATGCCTGCTTGTAAGGCAAATGCTCTACTCACTACACTTGCTATACTGTTTCATTTCCATATATCTTCCTTGTTATCCTCTTCAGCCATTTAAGCTGCATTAACCGTGGCTAAGAGATGGGCACACCCGTGCACCTACGGTTAGCTTCAATCGGATTTTTAATAAAAAAAAAAAAAGTTTGCTTATTTGTTTTGTATTTCCTATTGCTGTTGTACACATGGGGGAATGTTGCTGGGGATATGCGGACACCTATGAGCGGTTTCGATCATTCCTTTGGCCTTTCTGCTCTTCTTCATTGTGGGGGTGTGTATATTCTGAGAGCTCTGCTCTCAGACACGTCCCCTGCACTCTTACACACTCCGTGTAAGATTAGAAGCTTAGGCAGCACGCCCTCATTAATATGCATGGTGCGCTGCTGTCCTGCTCCTAAACGGCCACTTCTGTGCAGGACTAAGCTAGTCCTGCATGGATGAATAGTAAATCCAAGGGTGTATGTAAACTTAGGGTGGGTGTATGATCACATATTGTCAAGGACTTGCTTTTGTGCATAACAGGATTGTGTTGGTGGATTTTTTTCTTATTTTCTGGTTTAGTGTCCTTCTGTGAGACAGGTATGCTTGCCTATTCTGGCCTTAATCAGTTACACATAACTTAGATTTGTATTCACATAATTTATGATAGTCTGTGTTGTTCATTATGAGAAGGATGTAGTTCTGTTAGCTCATGTATTTGCAACATTATCCATTTTCTGCACTGTATGACTTTCTCTGCTAAAATATCAGAAATTACTCAATGTCTCAGCTGTGGGCTATAACTTCTGTTTGATGTTTTCATTTCTGATTTGATCCATTTGCTGATGTTAGAAGCTTTTCAGTAGGTAACCCATATCTGAGATTACTTTTTATCATAAAGAGTTCAATACATTTTATTTTGCTGCAGATATCACACTGCTTAACATGCAGGTAAAGTTTATCCCAGTGGTTTGGGAGGTGCTGGGTTAGAAACCCATCCCTCCACCATGTTTTATTTATCTGTTGGTCAAGATTTAGGTCACTGGTTCTAATACTGTTGGACATACTGAGCTTGAGGAGAAACAGGAGGTCCAGGATGATGGTAAGTGAGACAGAGATCTCATCCGAGAAGTATAAAAATCATCAAATAAAGAGCTAGATCTTGTAGTCTCTCTCTTTGTAGCTCAGGGACCTAAGGCCTGTGATCTTGTTATTTAGGAGCCTTTGATGGAGTCTTTCTAATTGTTTTATATGCTTGGTGAGATACATCTCAAAGGATGTATTGTACTCAGTAATTATCCTGACCAATGCTTAGTATAAGGGGGTGATTGCCTCTTTAAACCTTGGTGATATTCCCTTGGCCATTAGCTAAGCTAAATAAAAGGATTTTCTAACAACTTTACTTGATGGTCAAAAGAGATGGAGCTATTAACCCAAATATCTATGTTCCTAATTACATTTTCATTTTGTGGTGCTGTGTCGTCTAGCTGGAAGATGAGGGAGGGGATTGTCTACCAAAAGTGATGATATCATCATCTTTTGGATGAGATGTTAACTGAGGTATCATCTGCTTGAATTGGTGGATGTAAAACAACCCATAACACCTATTGAAAAGAGTACGGGCAAGACCCGATACCCTGAAGAAATTGCCCCTAATATTATAAGTACCACATTGGGTCTCCCTGGAAAAGAGGCTACTAGTCTAGTGGGACTAACAACAATTGTTTATGCTCTTGAGCATTTCAAACTCAATGGAAAAAAATCCTAATATACTCTTTGAGCCATAGTGCCTCCACCTTCTTACTTTTATCTTATTGTTCTTGTATCATCAACAATGCTATCCTCTTCTGTTCTCTGGACTTTGGTATTATGACTCAACTCAATGTTTATATCATAGCCTTTCTCACCATTCTTTCTTTGGATAAGTGTGGTGTCACCGTAGAGGGACAGACAGAGGGAGAAAGAGTATATGGGGAGGAGATGGAAATATAATTGGTATTTTGCATTTTGGAGTGTGACAGTGAAGAAGCGGTATTAAATGACCTGGAAAACAGCTTTTTTGTTTATGGTATGGTAGGTCAGCCTGTGGAGAGCTGACAACTGGAAGGTTAGTGGTCATTTGGAGAGGGTTACTGAAGAATTCTGGCCCTGCTTTCCAAAAATACTGAGGGCAGTGAGTACGGTGACCCCTTTTTGTCAAAGTCCTATTTCTTCTACTTTTTTTCCATTTATGTATAGTCAGTGATGAGTCATCCTGCCCAATGGAATATTATCTCATAATGGCAGGATATTTCATTATCTAGAAAGTGGCGGACAGCTATGTCTGTCTGAACAAGTTCCTTAGACCTCTTCATAACCTTTCCACATCATACTTGCTTTTTTATGTAGTTCCCAAAGTTAGCTGCCCCCGTCATAGCTTGTGAACAAACCTTGTAGAGATGAGTTAATTAAGCAATGATACATATAACTCACTATGCTTTTTGTGTTGTTTTATGCATTATATATTCTATAGCACTGTGAAATCTTTTTAGATACCGCCTTGATTGTGCCTCAAGCTACTTCAGTACCATTATAAGATATGATGGGCATCACCATCAAAGTCTTGCATAGCAGTGTTCTTGCTGGGGTTTGGAAGTTGTAGCTAAAGTTCTTTGTAGGATATTGCTGATAGCCTGTAGTTTGGAATTATATTCTAGTATGGAACTGGTTTCTAGAGCACTACAGTACCGAGTATTATTTCTAAGCCTCCAGTGGCTATTGGACACTGTTTCTGCCATTTTACCTGCTGTTCTAGCTTATAAGAGACTTTGGTTGACTAAAACTATACCAACTATATTGGTATACTATAAAATATTGATAGGAACAGCCTTATATGCATAGGTATGTGTAAATGGCTTTAACTGCTAATCTCTGTCCAGCAGTCTGATGTAGAAAGTACCAATGTTTTATACATACACATACACACACACACACACACACACACACACACACACACACACACACACACACACACACACACACACACATATATATATATATATATATATATATATATTTACTCCAGTATATTGAAGTTTTAAAACTTCAAAGACCATATGGCCGAGACTATATGATTGAAGTTTTGAAACGTCGAAATAAAAATACAAATCACAAAAAGTAAATAAAACACGCTATACCTTTTTGCAGGGAGGCAAGCCCCTCTGCACCCCCATACCCCTTGCTACTTAAATATACCAACACTGAGATCACACTATAGTGAGGAAAATGGCAAATCCCGAGTTCTGTGCTGTACGGTGATCTCAATGCAAAGTGTTTGAAGTTTCAAAACTTCAGTCATATGGTCTCAGCCATATGGTCTTTGAAGTTTTGAAACTTCCATAAACTGAAGTACACTTATATATATACATATATATATATATATATATATATATATATATATATATATATATAGATATAGATCTAGGACTTTTGATCGAAAGATCAAAGGTCCGAATCCATTATCACCGAACATACTTTACTGAAAGCGCTTTCACCGAAAAAGCACTTACGGTAAAGTATGTTTAAAAAAAAAACAACATTAAACCTACTTCCATGCAGGGGGGAAAGCCCCCCCTGCACCCCCTATGTGGAGGGCTGTGCCACCCACCCCCTACTTTAATATTCTCACTCCGAGGTCGCAATACAGTGGGGAAAAGGGAATTTTCCCATATCCGCACCATAGTATGACCGGCACAATGAGCATACTTATCCGAAAGTGCTGCTTTGATGAACAGCACTTTCGGTTAAGTATGCTTGGTGATTTCTGCTTCGGTGGAAAGTGGATTCGGGGATCTGTATGGATCCCATATATATATATATATATATATATATATATATATATATATATATATATATATATGTATACATCTCTGATTATATATCTGAGAGTTACTAGGGAAGGCAGAAATTTCTTCAGAAGAGTTAGCTAGCAAGTGAAATGAAATTAAAATAGCATTTAAAATAGGGTAGAAATAAAAGAGAAAGAGATGTTAAAATCTAATAGGAATTTAGAAAATCTGACCAAGCTTAAAGTGTTGCAGAATAAGGGGAATCTCTCAGAACAGGAAGAGGAGTAACTGCACAGTACTAAAGACAAAATAAGGAAGTAGTTTGATACTACTCATAAGTTTAGAAAGGTTTCTGTTAAGCCTTTATTTTTTCGTAAGTGCAGAGCACAAAAACTTAAAAGTAGAAAGGGTTGTTGCCAAACTTAGTGAACCTTTAACAAGAGAAATAACTAAAGATCCTATAGAGATACAAGATATTTTGGAAATTGTATGAAAATACGCATAAAGAAGAGAAGAGTGGAAATGAAGAACGGGCACAAATGGGAATATTTATGGAAGATTTAATTATGCCAAGGTTAGAGGAAGATGAGGCTCAACAACTAATAGGATAGGAGAAGATGCCATAAAAATGGTAACGCATAATCAATATGTAGGGAAGTCTCCCAAAACAGATGTTATTCCTGTTGAAGTTTGTAAGTTAGAAGGTAAGAAGTTGATAAAGAACTGGAATATTTTGTTTAATATTTTATTTAAAAAGATGGGAAGAATCAGTGTCTTGAAAGAAAGCTGTGGTGGCTGTATTACTTAAAGATGGTAAAAATCATAATATTTGGTGGAGTTGAGAAGGAAGCTTTGGACGGAGTGTCAATGGAGTAAGTCTAGAAAATCTGTTGGTCTTTCTGGAGGTTGAGTAGTGAGTTGTTTGTGTGAGGTTGGCATAAAGGTTAAGGTGCTTACCTTAAAGAGAGAAGGTGCAGGGTTTGATTCTGATGTGGGGTGATTGCCTAAAGTTAAAATGGCCTACAAGGGCAGTTAGCCTAGTGCTATTCTATAAACCTGTGAACAGTACCATGTAGCAAGATTACATATACACACTACATCAAGTTGGAGAAAGAAACCCAGCTATAAATACCTCCATTAAAAGAATCATGCATCTGTTCTATAGCTTACAGTGATGGAATTTGCAAACTAATGCTGTGCTAATAGCTTGTGTTTCTATCATACAGTGACCTCTTTGAACACATTTAAAGATCACCGCTTGTGAATATGCTTTGTCATTTAATGAGATCATAGTCATATTGACCCCTCTTGGGGTGACTTAGGGTGAGAGAATGTCTTTTGAGTGAATTATTTAATCATCAGCTGGCTGTGAACATTCAAATTATGGCATTCCACAATTAAGTTTTTTTTTTAGCTAGGCAAAGGAAATACAGAAAAGCAACATTTTTTTAGCTAAGCAGAGGACAACACAGAAAAGCAAAATTGTTTCTTCTTCCCTAAGGACAGATGTAAGAAGGCAGAGAAAACAAAACTCTTGAGCTTCAACAACTACAGAGTTAAAAGTTTATTTGTTTATTTATATAGTGTTTTTGAGAGGGAGTCAACCATTGATTTATGTGCATGAGGGTATGTTTCAACAAGGTAGAAATGGCCTTATGACTTATTTGCCTTGCAGTTCCTCTCATACTATTTATGTGCTTAACTGTCATTTGTAGACATGCTAGAATACACTGATGCAAGTCAACCTTTTTAAAGGGTCAGCACAGCAGAATAGAACAGACAAACGATCGTAAAGTTGGAGTTTCAAATGGATGTATGCATAGTGACAGATAGTAAAGAATGTGTGCAAGCGAGCTATCAGCACTATAAGAAAATATATCTAAAAATATAACAATCAGTATTTAAAATGAAAGTCATTTTAAATAATTGGCTCAAAATTCAATATATTTAGTAAACATTCAGTACATAAAGTATATACAGTTATGAGTACAGGGTACACTGATGCTGGAAGAGAAAGTTAAGGTGGGGGGGGGGGTATGTGTGAAAAAGGAGAGTAAAATGTTTTTTAAACAGAGTACGGAAGTTTTGGTTAGAACACAGTGATCCTGCCTTCAGTGGGAGGGATTCCCACGTGCAAGACTCTAGTGTTAACAATCTATGGTTAGTATTGTGAAGTCTGTTTCTGTGGTAAGTATGAGGGGGTTGTAACCTATAGTTAATGTACATTCTGAGAAGTTTATTGACAAAAAAGATAATGTCTGCAGGTCTTAGATTTTATGGGTAAAGGAGGCTTGGAGAAGGATTCAAAATTGGGTTAATTAGAAGCCATTTTGGCTTTTGAAGGATACCAAAGTGATTTTTCTCATTTTGGAACTGAAGAGATTAATCTATAGATTTGTTAGTTGTTGTTTTGAAGGGAAGTTTTTGTTTGGCATGAAGATCATACAATTTACCTTTTTGTGGTTGAATATGTCTATTTTTGTAGTAGCTAGTTTTTGAGGAGGGAAAAGTCTTCAAGCATAACTTCTTGATAAAGTTTATTTGCTGATGCGGTTGGTAAAACATTCTTTCTTAACGGCTAATATATATTTTGGGTCGCTCTTGCTAGGCTTATCAATGATCTTCCAGACCAAGTTGAATAGTATAAGCCAATGATGTTGCACTAATAGGTGTAATAAGTTAACTACCTTTCCATCTTGTATTGTACATGTAAGTAGTTAGTACTCTGACAAATGATGAAGGGAGTTCTGTAATCGTATAATCCAAGATACTTTATTCATTACAGAGACCAGATGACCATATATTATGTGTATCCAATTCCTTATGTTTCAAGTTTGAGTTGTATCCATAATTTTATTAGCATATTGCTAAGTGAGGCTGTGTATTTGTGATTGAGTAACATGTTTTTAATATATATCCAAAGATGAGTAATTTTTGCGATGAACTGGTATGTGGATACCAGTGGTGTACATCGAACTTACTCATGAGCCACAACCCTTTTTAACACATTCCTTAATTCAAACTCAACTCACTGACAGGCAATCTGTAGTTTAGAGAACATGAAATATAACAAATGGTTGGTATTTTAATAGTGGGATGAAGGTAAATGTGTAAAAATTAGGAATTCTATATTGATCAACAGTGACTAATGCTGATGTATAGGAGTCAGTAAATATGAAAATTATGGACATGATTGTTAGGAATGCATTTTCTACAGATTTCAAAATAGCAAATTGAAACTCTAGTGCATGTATCTATGAATAAAGTATGCATTTCACTGCAATTTGTAAATGTTTTTTGACTAAGGAACATTTATAGCCCATGGTAAAAAAGCGCCATGTTTGCTGTGCAATATTTTGTGTTTCACAGACACTTTAGCCACAATGAGGAATGACTGTATTGTGGTCTAATTTGGGTGTCTCTGAATTGTATTAACTAATGCAAAGTGCAGACCAGCACTCCCTGTAGTAACCTGAGATGAGGGTCTCTTCATGAAAGCAGAGGCACCCCAATTCACACTCACACACACACCACGGACCCCATATCTATCCTTGAGTTGAGTGAATATCTCCAATGTTTCCTTTTTCCAACCATCGTAAATGATGGAAGATTACAGTCACACATTAATGCCAGCCATTAGAGTTTTCCACATGATATCCTGGTGTCTTCACACATTAATGCAAGCCATTAGAGTTTCCCACGTCATATCCTGGTGACCGGTGCTTCCTCCATCCCCATACTGTTAAAGTGCTGTTAAGGCACAGGAAACAAGTAATCCCTGGTGTCTAGTGGTTCCCCCCACCCTCAAGTCCCATTACTTTTAAGTGCTGTCCAGACATGCTGTCATCCCTGGTGGCTAGTGGTTACCCACTCCTGATCTCTGTACTGTTTAAGTACTACTCAGGTACCAGAGTTATCCCTAGTGGCTAATGGTTCCCCCACACCAATCACTGTTACTGTTAAGTGCTGCTCAGGTATGAGTGTTATCTCTGCTGGTAGCTAGTGGTTCCCCCATCCCAATCCCTTTTAAGTGCTGCACAAACACATCTATAAAGAATTTTCCTTGATGGCCATTGCCTCTGCTCATTAGTCTAGGAGTATGTGGAATTGTGACAGCCTTCCCAACACACACACACAGACACTCATTCATTCTATAGACATACAGTCACTCAAAACAGCCACCTCCCCACCCGATCATTCTCATAGGTACACTCATCCATTCACCCATACATACACATATACACCAACCTAACTTAACTCCTCATTAGCTTACCTCCTGCTAGCTTGCAGGCAGAGAAACACACATACATGCAGCCTCTTGTATACACTTATGTACACACCTCCTAACCCTTCCTTACCGATTAACTCCCCAACAATTACCTACACAACAACTGATAAACACATCCTTTAACTGTGTTCACTATCGCAAAGTGCAAGGAGTGGCCATGCTAAACTACACAACTGAGTAATTCCATGAATCACTCAGTGCATAGATGCCTTCCTGGAGGCTGTTCCAGGGAGAGGGAAGAGTGCATGGCTAATTAGCATATGCCTCTCCCACAGACTGCCTCATTACCATGTAGCAGGGCCACAGAGATAGCTTGATGTGGTGCTGCACATCGTTTTGCAAAAGCACCATGTTAGGGCTGTCTTTGAACTCAGAAAGGTTACCACTATGTGTACCTTGTGGTACCCTTTATGAATTCCCTCCAATGCTTTTTACTATTGGTTCTATTTGTTTTATAAGTCTCCCATTTTAACTGTAGTTGGGAAGTTATTTACATGTAGATGGGATTTTCTACCCTTTTTGGCATATGTGATTTCATTTCTTTTTAGTGGTGGGTAAATTTGTTCTGTCATGCATGGGAATTAGTTGAGTATTTGCTTATCCATATAATGTCTGTGTGGGTTTTCTGTGCTTTGAGTCTTCCTGTTTTGCACAAGGATGTGGATAGCAATGTGAGTGCTTAGCTGCAGCTTCCTGTTGAGGTTCTTCATAGGTTCATAGTTACTTATTAGACTATTATTGATCCTTGAGGATCTTTAGAAGCCTAGATGTTCACTCCCATGGAAATGTTTGCTCTTGTAATTTATGTACGAATAACCCATAGCCATTAGAACATTTATATGACACCACTATCCATAAGGTACAGGGATGCTAAAAAGGGGGCGTGGTTTCATAGGTACTTTCCAGGCTGTTGATCTGTGAGAATCTTAGCATACATGCTATACTGTGGTGACATATACAGGTATCTACTGGCATGCTCTACAGTTACTGTTATATGTCAGTCTCTGTTGATCTAGTTAGGTAGAGTTGTCACAGGTCCATGATGAGTGCACTTCAAAGTCTCAAGGTTTCTCAAACTGTTGTTTATATAATAAAGAGCAAGACACAGAGACAATTGTGGGTTCATAGGTAAGCACTAGGAGAGCTGCTCTTGTGGGCCATTTTAACTCTAGCAAAATCATTTAATTATTTATTGATTGATTGGCATTTGCTTACTGAGAGCATTTGCTTACCGGGATAGTCCAATGGGCCACTGAGAGCCCATTTTTAGTAGAGGCCCAGGGAGAAAAGTTCCAAAAAACATATCATGTTTAACAATATAAAACATTTACACAATTTACAGAAAAATTCTCATACGCAGATATTAGCAATTAATTAAACCAGAAAATGAAATTGCTTAGAGAGTGTGATGATATCAGGTATTGCCAGCTGGGTCAGGGGCAGTAGGGCAGTGCATATGTAACATATGCCAGCATAGCTAGCTGGAGGTAACGAATTCTGTCATTTGTATATCAAACTGATTGCATAGGTGCTTGTGTTACAAATGTATTAAAACTGTATGTCATTTGAATATCGAACTGATTGCAAGATGCTTGTGTTACAAATGTATTAGAACTGTATGGCATTTGAATATCAAACTGATTTGTACAGATGCTTGTGTTACAAATGTATTAGACTTGTATAGTATTTGAATATCTAACTGATATGTACAGATGCTTGTGTGGTATTTGAATATCAAACTGATTTGTACAGATGTTAGTGTTACAAATGTATTTGTAAAGTTGTTTGTGGCAAAAATATATCCCCAGTGGGTCCTGTTGGACAGAAAAGAAATATACATGTCAGAATGTATGCATATATTGTAACAGAGGACACTGGAAGAAAAGAGGTTAAGCAGCCAGCTAAAAAAATACTTGAAATTAAATAACCTGGTTTAGGCCATATGGGTGGCACAGTGGTGCAGAAGTTAGCATTGTCGCCTCACAGCAAGAGGTCTTCCGCTTTGATTCTTGACTGGGGTGCCTTCTGTGCAGAGTTTGCATGTCCTCCCTGCATTCATAGGTTCATAGGTAGGTACTAGGCTATCTGCCCAAGGGCATTTATAAGCCTAGCCAGAATGTGTTGGCTTTCTGGGCCTCTGTCTAGCAGGGCCACTGAAGTGATCCCAGGGGTAAACCTATGATTTCCCACCCACTCGTCAAGATTTCTCTTGAAGAGAGTCAGTGAGGGGCTCTGCCTAACATAAACTGGGATTCTATTCCAGAGCGAGGGAAGTTTATTGTTGTGCTGAGGTTTAGTTCACTGGAGCATGTGGCTCTAAGAGATTTGGTTTTCTTGAGGTGGAGCATGTCCATTAATTCCGGGTTGGACATGGCCTTAAACGTCAGGCAGAGATCACCTCTGAGCAGGCGGTAAGCAACTGAGTAAAGCTGGAGTTTTTTTAGACGAGCTGCATAGGGCATCTCTTTGAGGCCCATGATCCTCTTGGTGAGGTACTTCTGTGGTCTTTCCAGCTGTTGCAGGTGTCAAGTAATGTACATTCCAAATGGGGCATTGTACTCTATATTGGGCCTATTGAGTGATGAGTAGAGGGGCATAATGTCCTCTCTTGATCTAGAGGTGAACCCTTTCATGATTAGGTGGGCTACATAGAAGGAATTTCTAACTACTTTGGCAATGTGATTATTGAAGGAGAGGTTGCTATCTACATGGGTCCCCAGGTCCCTAATTATATCTTCCATACTTAGTGGATTACCACCTATGTGATAATTCATGGGCACTTTGTTTTTCCCAAAGGGGATGACTATGCATTTTTTGGCATTCAGCTTGAGGCCATGGTTTTGACACCAGGTATCTGTCTCTGTGAGACCTTTCTGGAGGATGTCTGTGTCAGCCGGTGAGTCGATTATGGCCCCCAGTTTGCAGTCATCTGTGAACTTGGTCAGCCATAGTCCTCCCGTGCTTACCTGTAACTCAGAGAAGTATATACTGAATAGGAGGGGTCCCAGGACCGAGCCCTGTGGGACACCGCTTGTAACTAGTTTAGAGTCAGACATGGCACCCGTGACTCTGATCATGAGTGTTCTATCCATGAGCCAGTTGGCCACCCATCTCCTGACATAGGGGTTAATGTTCAAGCTGGTGAGTTTATCTATGATGCCAGAGTGTGGAATGGTGTTGAAGGCCTTAGCGAGGTCCAGGTAGGCTGTGTGGTCTACCTTTCCTTCATCTGTGGCCTTGGTAACTGTTTCAAAGAGGTCAACTAGGTTTAGGAGGGAGGATCTGCCTTAACAAAGCCAAATTGGGTAGGGTCTAGTGTCTGGAGGTTCCCAGTGTCTCTGTTTATGAGTTCCATGATGATTTGCTCCATAGTTTTGCAGACCAGGCTAGTCAGGCTTATAGGATGATTGTTCCCTGGTTCTGTTGTAGCACCACCTTTGTGGAGCGGGATGACTGTTGCTATACGCCATTCTTTGGGTACATAGCCTGTGGTAAGGCAGAGTCTGAACAGTGAATTTAGGTGAGGGTTTAGTTCCTTTTGGGAGTTCGTGTAAGACACCATCCGGTCCCATTGATGCTGTGTTCTTAGCTTTGGAGAGGCTGTTTTTACCTGCGTGTCCGTGATGTCTGGGGCTCTGAATTCTTCTGGGATGGACACTGGCCCTTTTGGGGGTGGGGGGGTAAAGTTTTCACTGAACTTGTCAGCCAGGATGTTGGCAATGTCAGTTGGTTCATTGTATTTTTTGCCATTTTGCACTAGCTCAGAGCATATCTGAGAGTTACCACCTAGATTTCTGACATAGCTAAAGAAGTCTTTGTTGTTATCTTTAGAGTCCATGGCAATATTTCTTTCAAAACTGGCCTTGGATGATTTTATGAGGGATAATAGTTTCTTGCTAATATTGATCAGTGATGCCTTTCCTTTTTGGGATTTAGCTCTATCATGTAGTAGTTTCCTCCTTCTGTTGTAAAGCTTATTTATGGCCAGGTACCACCAGACTGGTTTCCTTTTTTTGGAGGAGTGAGTTTTGGTTTTACTGGGGATGGATCGATCCATGCATCCCTGTAGATGCTCATAGAATGCACTTGTAAAGGATTCTGTGGTTTGGGTAGCATTACCCTTTAGCAGGAGGTGGGGGCTATGAAACTTTCCACCTTAGTCTTGAGAAGTGTGAAGTTGGCTTTTGAAAAGTTTTTCACAGTGGTTTCCTTGACTTGGTTCATAGGTTCATAGATTAGTAGGTTGGGGTCGGGATGTGGATGTCCATTGTGATTAGTTTATGATCTGATCTTACCAGCGAGGGGTTTACCTCTGGTGTGGAGCACTGATCCCCCATGTTGGTGATGATCAGGTCCAGTATGCTGTATCCTCTTGTGGGCATGGTGACCAGCTGTTCCAGGGTGTTTGAGTTTATAAACTCTAGGAAGCATTGTGCAAAGGAGTTTGTACTTGAGTAGTTAACCCAGTCAATGTTTGGGTAGTTGAAATCTCCCAATATCATGGTGTTAGGTAGGACCTTTGTATTTTCCAATGTTCTCAGGAATGCTGAGTGGGGGTCCTGAGACAAGGTAGGTGATGTGTAGCAGGCTATGATCTGAAAAGCAGCTTTTCCCACTGTTAATTGCACATGGATGGTCTCCGAGGCCTCGTGCTGTACTACTAACCTGGAGGCATGGGCATCCTTTATGAAAATGGACACACCCCCTCCTTTTGTATTTCGGTCCGGGTTCTTGGGCCGAAAGGTATGGTATGAGTTGTAGCCTGGTAGTGCTGGGGTGCTATCTGGAGCTTTGAACTAGGTTTCTGTTACTGCACAGATATCGATTTGCTCCATGCTAAGGAGTGCCTCGAGTGCTTGCATTTTGAGGTTTAGACTTCTGGCATTGAGTAGCATTACTCTCAGTTTCTGGTTTCTTGTGTTGTTTATGGAGGTGGGTTTGTCTTTTGAGCCTTGCCTAAAAAAGGCACTATGGGGGTGGCAAGAGCCTTGGCCAGTATTCAAAAGCCTAGGGGCGACAGGTGCAAGCCATCTCTGGCGAAGCAGCGTGGCTTGTCGAGCATGTCGTCCCAGACTGACCCTTTGAACGACACTAATAGCTTAGCCAATTGTTAAAACTGATAATTTTTTCTTCATACTGTGGCATCATTCTTGGTGAGGGCAAGATGCTACACAGGGTCAGTGTCATACCGGCCTGGGCTACATGATCAGAGAGCTCCTCTATGTCTCTTTTCATGTAGTCCAGGGAGGTATGTCTCAGGTCGTTCACACCAACATGTACAATGACAGAGTCCTATTTGTACTTGTTTTGGAGTGACCTGAGTGCTTGTGTTATGTGGCGGATCCTGGCACCTGACAGGCAGCTTACAGTAACCTTGTTCAGTCTAGTGAGTGGGACATCAGTGTGCATGACAATAGAGTCACCTATTACTAGTGTATTGGGTGTGTTGTTGTGCCTTAAGTGCTGTGGTTGCATGACACACTGACTTTGTGAAGTATGTGATACATGGTTGTTGTTTGAGGGTGGAGGTTGCTTGGATGTCTGCTTTGGAGGTCTCTGCTGCTTAGGCAGATTTTTATTTAGAGCCTCCGAGTATGTTTTTGTGTATTTATGTGTGTTGTTTGCTGGTGCATGTGTGACTGTTTTATGTGTGACTGGAAGTGTGGTGCAAGTGTTTCCCTTCTCCTCCTGGCTGGCTGTTCCAGTCATGGGTTGAGAGAGCTTGGCCTCCAGTTTGGCTGTATAGTTGCATCTCTCACATATATTTGTGTTTGTTGGAAGGAGGAGAGGGTTGTCCGTGTACATGAGGCAAGTAACATTGCCTCAGGATTCCTAGATTCACCAGCTGGCCTGGAGAGTATACCTGAAACTGCCCTTTGGACATGCCTGTATGGGTAGCTGAACTGTTTTACTGATTGTCCGGTAGGGACGAACTAGGGAGCCTTGAGAGCTTGGAGCAAGTGCTGGGCTGTAAAAGGAAGTTAGAGTGCTTAATTTGAGAGTTTTGACTAGTTCTAAGGGAAAAATTGAAGAGCAGACTTCGTGGAGCCTGGAATAGTTTAACCATAAATCACAGAAACTCCAGAAAAATCTGTGTTTTAGGCAGAATTAGCTAAAGGCAGCAACAAAATGCATAAAAATGATACTTAATCACTCCAAAGTCTCTCTTTTGTCTCTCTGCCACTGTAGAACTCTGCAGGGCACCAGGCAGGAGCTTGCTGAGCTGTATACTAGCACAAAAACCTTGCAAATGAGGGTTTTATAGCACGGAAATGAAAGAGATAGAAATTATCCCAAAATGGACAACAAACCACTAATTTCTGGGCTGAAACCACTACTCCAGGGACAGATAGGCTGCTCTAAGCTCCCTCTCTTACAGTGAACAGAGAAACTTCCTTCTATCCAAGTAAGGTATGGGCAAACACAGAAACTTGTAACACAGCCCTGAATTTAGCACTAACCTGAAAATTGGACTAAACTAACTTAGAAAGGTGGGAAAACAAGTATTTTTTTTTGGTTTTTTTTGTTGTTTTTTTCAGAAAATAAAGCAGATACAATCAAAAAAACACTTTAAATGCACAGAAATGGCTATCACACTTGAATGTGTAGCCTACAACAGTTAAACAGGTAATTTAAACACAAAAATAACTTTGTTAAAGTGCAGGCATTAAAATAAGTACAATATGTAGCTGAAACAAACATTTTAAATCATAGAAACTCTAGAATATTGGTGTTTTAGGCAGAATTAACTAAAGGCAACAACAAAATGCAGAAAAATGATACTTAATCACTCCAAAGTCTCTATTTTGTCTCTCTGCTGCTGTAGAACTCTGCAGGGTACCAGGTATGAGCTTGCTGAGCTGTATACTAGCACAAAAACCTTGCAAATGCGGGTTTTATAGCAGCGAAATGAAGGAGATAGAAATTAGCCTAAAATGGCCAATAAACTATTAATTTTTGGGCTGAAACCACTCCTCCAGGGACAGATAAGCTGCTCAAAGCTCCCTCTCTCACAGTGAACAGAGAAACTTCCTTCTAAGTATGGGCAAACACAGAAACTTGTAACACAGCCTTGAATTCAGCACTAACCTGAAAATTGGACTAAACTAGCTTAGAAAGGTGGGAAAACAAGTATTTTTTTTCAGAAAATAAAGCAGATACAATCAAAAAAACACTTTAAATGCACAGAAATGGCTATCACACTTGAGTGTGTAGCCTACAACAATTAAACAGGTAATTTAAACACAAAAATGACTTTGTTAAAGTGCAGGCAGTAAAATAAGTACAATATGTAGCTGAAACAAGCTTTTTAATTCACAGAAACTCTAGAAAATCAGCATTTTAGGCAGAATTAGCTAAAGGCAGCAACAAAATGCAGAAAAATGATACATAATCACTCCAAAGTCTCTATTTTGTCTCTCTGCTGCTGTAGAACTCTGCAGAGCACCAGGCAGGAGTTTGCTGAGCTGTATACTAGCACATGCATTTTTTCTGGGTGCTCCAGTTTCCTCCCACATTCCAAAGACGTGTATCTGGAGAGTTTCTCTGTGTGCCTCCACTGATAATATCTCACAGTTTTGAATGCAGACAGAGACAAGTTGTCTGGGAGAGGCCTGGTTTATTAGCTTCTGTAGGAAGAGGGGAAGTGTTGAACTTGTTTTCTGGCTCCCAGGTGCTGCCATACACCTTAGCAAAACTCTAAATATGCATTTTGACACATCTATGCCAGAATCCTGGGTCAGCTTTTACAAATGGGGGGGTAGTATGAGAACCACAGAGTCAGATGACCAGATGCTATATCATGTTGTAGTAGCCCTGAAATAATATTTTAGATACTAATGAGAGATTGGCATTTAGTATTCCATCTTGGGCCTGACAACAAAGAACCTCACCCACTTTATCTTACCAAGTCTTGCTGTGAGTTCAACTACTACCATTTGTATTAATTCTACACCATATAATTGGATACCGTTTGTTACAGCCTTACAGTAGTTGGCTTTGGAGTGTTCTGGTGGAAGTACCTATCTTGTAGTCTGGGCAGAGGTGGCAGCCTTTCCCTGGTGTGTGTGTGTGTGTGTGTGTGTGTGTGTGTGTGTGTGTGTGTGTGTGTGTGTGTGTGTGTGTGTGTGTGTGTGTGTGTGTGTGTGTGTGTGTGTGTGTAAAAATCAAATCTCAAGAGTGTGTGGGTGTGTCAGCTACTTGGAACAGAGACACAGAGCACTGGTTTCACAGAGAGAGGAAGGTGGAGGGCTTGGCTTGGAACACTCAGCTGAGAGCTCAACTCTACAGCTGTGTCAGTGTGGAGTCTTATTTGGGATATGGAGAGGGAAGGTAGAGAACCCAACCTCAGGACTGGAGTGTGCTTCCTGTGTGCTCTTAACAGAAATTGTGCTTAGTGCAGAGAGCTGCATCTGAAAATACTGTGTGTATCTATTTCTCTCAAAGTGAATGATCCCCACTGGTGTCAGTGGTGAGTGTGACGATGTAGAGATAGGAAGGTTTCTAGGCTCATAGGTTCATAGGTGTTTACTAGGCTAACAACCGCAAGGGTCTTTTTAGGCCTAGGCATGCATCCTAAATCTCTGACAAGTTCTGATACCCTTGATAAGTGTAAGCAGGGGCCTGGAAGATGAACCAGTAAGATGGGAGTTTCAGAGCAGGATGCAGCACAACCAACCCAATATTTGCAGTGAGACAGATAGTGGAAAAGAAGCTAAAGATGAGAAAAAGAGTCCAACTGGGCATTCCTAGACTAGGAGAAAGCATAAGTCAAAGTACTATGAAAACTGATATGAGCAGTCCTACGATAGTTCTAGAAACATTGGTAGAATTAGTGCAAGATGTGTACAAGGACTCTATTACTTAAATACAGTGTTAGGACGCACAGAGGATTACAGTGGGGGTGGGGTGCATCAGGGTTCAGATCTAAGCCCTCTGATTTTTTTACTAGTAATGGACTAGATTAGCAAACAAGTTGAAGGGAAGCGATCAACAAAGCTGTTGTATGCAGATAATGAGACATTGCAAGTAGACTCAGAGTAGACTCTTCAGCAAATGATAAGAGGAATGGAAATCAAAACTGAAGGCACATGGGATGAAACTGAATACCGACAAGATAGTTGTCATGGCAGCACATTGGGAAACTCAGAATAAACTGAAAACTGAGATAAAATGAAATTAATTGAACAGATTTATGACTTCAAATATCTGGGAGACATGGCTGAGAAGGAAAGTCAGAATGAGGAGGCCAAAGCCAGAGTCAGAGGAGCTGCAGTCAAGTGGCACAGAGTGTCAGGGGTAATTGTACCAAAGAAGCTGAAAAGTAAGGTGTACAAAGCAGTGCAAACAATACCTCTATATGGTAGAGAGACCTTTGAAGTGAAGTGAAGGCAGTACAGGAAGGTGAGGGTGATGAAGAAATACCAAAGTGCACACTCTATAACAGATGAAGAAATGATGACATTTGAGCTGAAGCCAACATAGTTCAAGTTGCAGACAAGGCAAAGTGAGCAGATTACAGAGGCTTAGGCCCAAATGAAAGAAAGCCAAATATGACTTGGTAAAGCAGATTTGGGAGAGACAGGGAGACGGCAGGAGCAAATGAGGTCACCCAACAAAGAGCTAGATGGATTATGCCCCTGTTCAAAACCAGACTAGTCATCTACCTCTACTAAGTTAACTAATCTATCCAGTGCTTACTAGCCTCTGCTACTTTTTTTTCCATCTTATCATACTTTTCTTATCTGCCCCTTTTCTTTTTTTATATACTCTTTTTACTTTCTCTTCTTAAGTAACTCCTTTGCTACATTACTACTCACCTAACTTCCTTTGTTTAACTATGACCTAACCTGACATGTCTCCATACTTGAAATTTCACTGTTTTATGATTTTTTTTTTCCTCAGTAATATATTCTGTTACAAACTCTGTACTGTTAATTATTTAATACCATTGTTGATGAGTTTTGTTTCCTTTTTAAGTTGCTATTTTTATTAGTATATTGATATATATTTTTTTCTGTGTTGTTTGAACTTGTACTATTGTATTTAGACCATGTCTTGGAGCTTATCTCCCCAGACCTCTACTGAAAAAGGACATGTATCCAGCTAGACTAGCCCGGTCAACAAATGTAAAATAAAACAAATAAATTATGAGTAGAAAGAGCTACGACATTCAGGCATGACTGTTAAAGGGAAGGAGACTGGCACTAAACTGACAGATGTGGCAACATTTGACCTGACCCGCGTAAAAATTGAAAAAAAAAACAATAAACAAAAGGGGGGGGTGATGATTATGATGAATGCTTTTAACTACCATCTGGTTCTGGCAGTTTATATTTTAGTATTTAACAGAAAGTTTTGTTTGTGGAAAGAAGTATTGGGAGATGGAAATGACTGTATTGTGTAACTTACAACCTGTGAGTATAATGTGGTTGTATACACAGACTTCTTATAAGGTTTTCTGCAACAACCATGAGTTTAAAAAGATGCTGGCATTTTCATTTGGAGTGCCACTTGCTTCTTTGTAGCCAGTGCTGGAAATGGAAGGTCACTCATCAGCAATGCCTAATGTTAGACAGTCAAGGTTTCACTTCACCGTTGACAAAACACTCCCTCTAAATATCATTTGCAGTTTGAGGGGCAACACAGTGTGCACTTTAGACGTGTTTTAGTTGTGATTTATCAATTATGTGATCTCGTTCTGTTAGAGTGCCTGGAGGAAAGTGTAACAATGACTGTAGACAGTGATATTGATCAGCATTTTAACATTATTTCTATAATGATCACTTGGCTTACATTCAGTTAGTCTTGAAATCAGATCAGAATCACAAACTGCTGAAGCACAACAGAAACCTGATACATGTAGCTCAAGATATCTTCTATAGCTCACAACTCAACTTGGATAAAGGAAAGAAGAGGCGCTGTCGGGTAGCAGTTGTTGCGGTAACCTATACACCCATGCATCTCTATTTAACAAGAGTTGAAAACCTTAATCCATGCTCCTAAAGTTGAGCAATGCACAGTAAATATCATAGTTAGAGCTAGGAGGGTATAAGTCTACTCTTATTAGGTTCATAGGTTCATACTAGGCTATCTGCCCTGGGGCAATTATAAGCCTAGCCCGATTCTGTATGGCTTACGCCACCCCTTGATTTGAGTATACTGTGCCCTTTTTAAGGTTTAGTTTACTGTGTCTCTGTCTAATAGTGACACGGGAGTAATCCCTGGGACAAACCTACGATCCCCCATCCACCTATCGAGATTCTTCTTGAAGAGATTCAGTGAGGTGCTCTGCCTCAATTCCAGAGCGAAGGGAGCCTCTGGGTTATGAACCTGTCCCTCCAGCAAGTTCTATTTATTTCTGTGCTGAGGTTCAAGTCCCTCGAGCATGTGGCTCTAAGGGATTTAGATTTACTGAGGTGGAGCATGTCCATTAATTCTGGATTTGACATAGCTTTGTATGTCAGGCATAGATCGCCTCTAAGTAGGTGGTATGCAACTGAGTAGAGCTGGAGTTTTTTTAACCGAGCAGCATATGGCATCTGTTTGAGACCCTTGATCCTCTTGGTGAGATACTTTTGGGGTCTTTCTAATTGCTGCAGGTGTCGGGTAAGGTACATCCCAAAAGGGGCATTGTATTCTATCTATGATGGGCCTGATGAGGGATGAATAAAGGGGCACGATTACCTCTCTTGATCTAGATGTGAAACCCTTCGTGATGAGGTGGGCTATGTAGAAGGTCTTTCTAACCACTTTGGCAATGTGGCTTTCAAAGGAGAGATTGCTATCAACTTGGGTCCCCAGGTCCCTAATAACTTTCTCTGTACTTAATGGGTTTCCACCTATGTGGTAATTTGTGGGCACATTGTTTTTGCCAAAGTGTATGACTATACATTTTTTGGCATTTAGCTTTAAACCATGGTGCTGGCACCAGTTATCTGTCTCTGTGAGACCTTTTTGGAGGATGTTTGTGTCAGCTGGAGAGTCGATTATGGCACCCAGTTTGCAGTCGTCTGTGAACTTGGTGAGCCATAGTCCTCCCACGTTTGCCTGTACCTCGGAAAAGTATATACCGAACAAGAGTGGTCCCAGGACAGAACCCTGTGGGACGCCACTTGTGACCGGTTTCAAGTCTGACATGGCTCCAGCAACTCTCACTCTGTGGGTTCTGTCTTTGAGCCAGTTTGTGACCCATCTTGTGACATAGGGGTTTATATTTAAGCTGGATAGCTTATCTATGATGCCCGAGTGGGGTATTGTGTCAAATGCCTTTGCAAGGTCCAGATAGGCTGTGTGGACTACCTTCCCTTCATCTATGGCTTTGGTGACTGTTTTGAAGAAGTCAACCAGGTTCAAAAGGCAGGATCTGCCCTTGACAAAGCCGAACTGGATAGGATCTAGTGTCTGTAGGTCCCCAATGTCTTTGTTTATGAGCTCCATGATGATCCTCTCCATAGCCTTGCAGATTAAGCTAGTCAGGCTTATGGGGTGATAGTTTTCAGGGTCCGTAGAGGCTCCACCTTTGTGGAGTGGGACCACTGTTGCTGTACACCATTCTGTGGGCACATATCCTGTAGTGAGGCTGAGATTGTATAGCTGTTTTATTTGAGGGATTAGTTCCTCTTGGAGTTCATGTAGGACACAACCTGGGATGCCATCTGGTCCCATGGAAGCAGTGTTTTTTGCTTTGGAGAGGGCAGCCTTCACCTGAGCATCAGAGATGTTTGGGAGGCAGCCCTCTGCTGGGATAGATACTTGCTCTTTTGGGGAGGGGTGGAGAAGTTTGCACTGAACCTGTCTGCCAGGATATTTTTATTTATTTTATTTATTTTACATTTGTTTACCGGGCTAGTCCAACTGGATATATGTCCATTTTCAGTGGAGGCCCGGGGAGAAAAGCTCCGCTATAAACTACTAAAACAAGTTAAGCTTAAACAAAAATCTGTGGGCGATATCTGTGGGTTCAGTGTATTTTTTGTCATTTAGAATCAACTCAGAACAAGTCTGGGAGTTGCATCCCAGGTTCCTAACATAACTGAAAAAAGCCTTATGATTGTCTTTGGTGTCCTGTGCAATTTTTCTCTCGAAGCTGGCCTTGGAGGATTTTATGAGGGATCGTAATTTTTTGCTAGTACTGATCAGAGATGCCTTCCCTATTAGGGATTTTGCTCTATCATGTAGTAGCTTCCTCCTTCTGTTGTACAGTTTATTTATGGCAGGGGTCCACCAGACTGGATGCCTGCCTTTGGATGATTGGGTCTTGGTTTTGTTTGGGATAGCATGATCCATGCATTCCTGGAGATGTCCGTAGAATGTGTTTATATAGGATTCTGCAGTTTGGGCCATAGTTTCCACTGGCCCTGGGGCCTTGAAGGATTCCACTTTGGTTTTGAGAAGTGAGAAGTTCGCTTTTGAGAAGTTTTTCACTGTGGTTTTCTGGGCTGGGGGTGGGGTCGGGATGTGGACATCCAGTGAAATTAATTTATGGTCTGATCTAACCAATGAGGGATATACTTTTGGTGTGGAGCATAGAGTCTCCATGTTGGTAATGATCAGGTCTAGTATGTTGTCCCCTCTTGTGGGAGTGGTGACTAGTTGTTCCATAGCATTTGAGTTTATAATTTCCAGGAACCTTTGGGCTAAGGTGCTGGGGCTTGAGTAGTGCTCCCAGTCAATGTTTGGGTAGTTGAAGTCACCCAATATAATGGTGTTCGGAGAGATCTTCATGTTCTCCAAAGTTTTCAGGAAAGCCGAGTGGGATTCCTGACTTTGAGAGGGTGGTCTGTAGGATGCTATAAACTGAAAAGCAGTCTTGCCCACTGTTAGTTGCACATGGATGGTCTCCGATACTTCGTGCAATGGCACTAACCTGGAGGTGTGGATATTCTTGATAAATATGGAAACTCCCCCTCCTTTTGTGGTTCAGTCCGGGTTTTGGGGCCGAAAAGCATGATATGAGGTATAGCCTGGTAGTGCTGGGGTACTCTCTGGAGACTTGAACCAGGTTTCTGTCACTGCACAGATATCGATGTTCTCCATACTGAGGAGAGCTTCGAGTGCGTGCATCTTGAGGTTAAGACTTCTGGCGTTAAGCTGCATTACCCTTAGTTTCTTGTTCCTTGTGCTGTCTATGGGGGTGGGTTTGACTTTTGAGCCTTGCCTAAAAAAGGCACTATGGGGGGTGGCAAGAGCCTTTGCCAATATCTGAAAGCCCAGTGGTGACAGGTGCAAGCCATCCCTAGCAAAGCAACGTGGCTTGTCGAGCATGTCATCCCAGGCTGACAGACACTGGATCCCCTTTGAATGACACCAAAATTTTAGCCAATTGTTAAAATCGATCATTTTGTCTTTGTACTGTGGCATCATTCTAGGTGAGGGTCAGATGCTGCTCAAGGTCAGGGTCATACCAGCCTGGGCTACATGATTAGAGAGCTCCTCTATGTCTCTTTTCATGTAGTCCAGGGAGGTACATCTCAGGTCATTCACACCAGCATGTACAATGACTGAGTCATATTTGTATTTGCATTGGAGTGACCTGAGTGCTTGTGTTATGTGACGGATCCTAGCACCCGACAGGCAGCTCACCGTGACCTTCTCTTTATTCAGCCTGTTGAGTGGGACGTCAGTGTGTCTGACAATAGAGTCACTTATTACAAGAGTATCAGGTGTGTTATTCAGCCTTAAGGGCTGTGGCTGCTTGGCACACTGACTTTGTGGGCTATGTGTTGTGCGTGTTTTGTTTTGAGGTAGCGTTTGCTTGGATGTCTGCTTTGGAGGTCTCTGTTGCTTAGGTAGATTTTTATTTAGAGCCTCCGAGTATGTTTTTGTGTATTTATGTGTTTGGTTCACTGATGTGGTAGGACTATGTGATACTGGAATTGTGTTGTGTGAGGTTACCATCTCCTCCTGACTGGTTACACCAGTATCCACTTACAAACAGTTCAAGAACAGCAAGCCTGTAACTGAACTTTTTTAAATCTCAGAAAAGTGGGAAAAAAGCTAGATTTTTTTTTGTTTTTTGTTTTTTTCAGAGATAGCAGAGGTTCACAAGTATCAACAAACTGTATATCTTCACTTGCTACTGCGTACTAGGGTCATTTAGGTTCATAGGTTCATAGCTAGGTAGGTACAAGGCTATCAGCCCTGGGGCCTATATAAGCCTAGCCAAAAAGGTTCCCTGGCTTTCGCCACCCAAGAAAATTATTTTCCTTTGCCTCTGTTGAGCAGTGCCGCAGAAGTGATCCCCGGGGTGAATTTTCTATTTCCTATCCAGTCATCAAGATTTTTCTTAAAGAGGGCCAATGAGAGGGACAATGCTCATTTTAGTTTGTTCTATACTACAACCTACTTGATGCAAGTGTTACAATGCTATGCTTTAACAGAAAGGAGCACTGTACTGTTACTTATATTAGAGGGACAATAAAAGTAGGCAATGGCTAGCTTTGCCTGCATATAGTGCTTGGCTGACCTCTTTTGCAGCACAACTTAGGTGTCTGCCATGTGGAGGATATGAGTGCATGTTCATCCTCTGGTAGCTTAGTGTCTCATCCAAGAGCAGTTGCTGTATCATGCCATGTAGTATGATTCAGTCATAGTCCATGTGGGAGTAAATTACCTGAGACTAACAGTACCTCCCTAGACTATATGAAGAGAGACATCATGGAGCTCTCGGAATATGTGTCTCAGGCTGGTATGAGTCAAGCACAGAGCAGCATTTTACCTTCTCCAAGGTTGATGCCACAATATGAACAAAAGATGATTGACCATGATAATCGGCTTAGTTTCTGGTGTCACTCTAAGGGGGCACAATATTTGTCAGCATGAAAGGAGATGGTCAACAGACCATGCTGCTTTGCCAGGGATGGTCTGCACTTCTCCCCTCTAGGCTTTCAAATATTAAAACATTGTCTTCCCCATAGTGCCTTTTTAGGCAATGCCAAACTGAAAGTACTTCCAACATAGCAAATTAAAACCAAGAAAATCTAAAGGTATTACTGCTCAATGCTAGGAGTCAAAACAAAAAAGTCAACTCCCTAGAAGCTCTCTACCCTAGAGAATGCTGACGTCTGTGCAGTCACTGAGAAATGGTTTAAAGCTGTGGAGAGCACATCAACAGTGCTGGGTTATAAAGTCTTCCACATATTTAGGCCAGCTACTTCACAGGCAGGGACTAAATGTGGAGGTGTCTCTATTTTCATCAAAGATGAATATGCTTCAAGGCATGTCAAACAGGACAATGCACTTGAGCTGCTGCATGTTCAAATAACCACAGGCAAAATCCAATACCACTTCAATGCAAGCTATAGGTCCCCCTCTATGACCCAGGAAATCCATACCATGTATTTAAACTTATTAGAAACACTAGTAATTCAACCCAATGCCATATTCATAGGTGACTTTAATCACCCCAATATTACCTGGGAATCCTATACAACACCAAATGTACATGCACAGAGATTTCTGGATTTTGTAAACACAAACTCCCTGGACCAGATAGTCAATACACCAACCAAGGGTGCAGCCATACTGGATCTGGCCCTCACTGATATGGGAGAGTGCTGCACCCCCTACTGTAATGCCTTCCCTGGTAAGGTCAGACCACAAAATGGTCTTCTTTGAAGTAAAAATAAAACCTGGGCCCCAGCTAAACCTGGCATATTCAGGAACTATTCTAAGGCTAACCTTCTGCTATTAAGTGAGAACCTGGAAAAATTTCAAGCCTCCATAAACCCTGAGAGCACTGCTGCCTATGCAGAACTGCTCACAGAAACCCTGTACAAGCATGTTAATAGCTGCACAGAGGCAGCTGTACCCACCAGGAATAAGTACAGAACTAACTCAGAAAACAAGCCACCCTGTTGGAATCACAAAAACAATCAGCTGTATAACAGGAGGAAGAAAATCATGGCAAAAATTAGGAGGTGCAGCACCCAGCAGGATAAAGGCACTCTCATCAAACTAAGCAAACAACTTAGAGGACAAATAAAGTCTACCAAAGCCAAATATGAGGTACGTTTGGCCTCCATGGCCAAGGACAACCACAAAGCATTCTTTAGCTATGTCCACATCCTCAAAGGTAATACACAATTGTGTGCAGAACTCCTTGTAAATGGAGTCACCTATACTGAGCCAGAAGACATAGCAAACATCCTGGCTGATAAATTCAGCTCCAACTTTACTTCTCTCTCCCCCTCAACCTTCCCTCAGGAAATATCATCAAATATAACTCCCTCTACTATCACTAGGGAACAGGTCCTTAATGTTCTCTCTAAGACCAAAAACATTGCATCGGGTCTATATTATAATAGCGAAAATCCTTTTAAGCGAACGCGAAAACACTGACACGTATTGCGTGAACCACGATTATGTCGAACGTACTAAACCGCGAAATTCAAAAAGTCGAAGTGTCATGGTTGGCCCGTCTGCGGTACAGCTCCGTAAGATAAGTGTACGATAGTTACGGACCTTAGGGTTAGGGTGCGGGTTAAGGTAAGTGCATAGATAGTAATGTATGTAAGGTTTAGTGTAGGGTTAGATGTAGGGTTTTGGTGCTTTACTTTAGAGTTAGAAGTTGGGTTTTGGTTAGTGTATGTATGTGGTTTATTTATTTTGTTTGGGTAGGCAGTATGTAGTGGGAGGTGGAGTTGG